>NC_086444.1:835173229-835188229 GCF_028390025.1 Pseudophryne corroboree | reverse complement strand
TAAAACTTAACCTTTATATTTAAAAATGTATAAAGCCAATTTCAAAGTTACTGATGTACCCAAATCCTCCCATCATCTAATGTTTTCCCTACCCTCCCGGCTGGCCGATACTGAGCGTACACACTGGACAATATTGCTAACGATATCGTTCAGTGACGTAACCAGGCGGTCGCTCCGAACCTGCAGTTTTTGGACAACACAGTCCAAATTTTTACTGCATGCACGGACAACCGAGGTGGTCGCTACCGATGTGCGGAAGCGTGCATTGTTAACTATATAATTCGTACACATTAGACGATATGCATGGAAATATCGTTAATGATAGCTATATCGTGCATATCTCTTGGAATTATCTACTAATGTGTACCCACCTTCAGTGCTAACTTTTTTTTTTTTTTAATCAATAGTTTTTATTGAAAAGATAAACATTTTTATGGGGTACAGAACGAAGAAAAAAGGGGGGGTGATACATCAACACAGTGTAAGGGTCGGTATGGTAGGGATGTAGAAGAAAGAGGGAGGGGGGGGGGGAGAATAGGGGTCCAGACTAGAATTGGAGGAGTGTTACATCGGAGCCTTGTATACATAATACATCAGAGAACAGAGAAGTTGGGACATATAGAAAAACTATACATTGCAGTAAGGTAGTAGTGGCCTAATCCTGTTGAGCAGAAGTTATAGGTACGCTTTAGAAGATGGTATTGGGGGGAGACCTAGTAGGGGTCGACTCTTAACAGGGAGGGGAAGGTGTAACTGCCTAGGTAATGGGGGGTGTGATGATAGGTGTTGTATTTTAGATCCCGAATGGACTAAGTGGGGGTGAGGTGGATTTATGAAGATATTGAGACCCTTCAATCGAGGAAATAAAGGTTTGCCACGCGAGCCAGCGCGTTTTGAGGGAAGAGAAGTTGGGGAGGAGGAAGCTGAATCTGTCTCCATATGGAAATGGTGGTTTATCTTATGTATAACTCTTAGCAGGGTAGGGGGAGTGGATTGTTTCCACATTTGGGCTAGGTTTGCTCGAGCGGCTATCAGGATGTGGCCCAGGACATATCTGGCAGGTGGCGTTATTGAAGCGGGGACGACTTGTAATAATGCTAGAGTTGGGTCTGGAGCTAGGTGGGTGGACAGAACTTTGTTTATTAGCTCAAATACATCTAACCAGTATTTAGTGATCTTTGGGCACGTCCAGAATATGTGGAAGACATGTCCTACCGAGCCGCATAGTCTCCAGCATTTATTACTGTGAGAGGGCCAGAATTTATGTATTCGGTCCGGGGTTTGGTATAGTCTGTTCACTAGTTTAATATGCATTTCAGTGTGGTTTAGGCACTGGGACATGGAGTGCGAGGTTAAAAAGACTTGACGCCAGTCGTTTGGAGATAGGGTTTTTCCCAGGTCCTGTTCCCATTTCTTTTGGGCGTTTGACTTGGAAGGAGAGGTAGGGGTAATCCGAAGTTTATACCAGTATGTGATGTCGCCTTTGGAATCTGGTAAGGAGAGACGAGAAAAGAGAGTATGTGAGGATGTGTGGAGCGTTGCGTAGGTAGGAGGAATCGTCTTCCACCAGTGTGCTACTTGCACATAGTGGAAGAGTTCTGTAGCTGGAAGAGAGTAATGTGACTGGAGAGTAGAAAAAGATTTTAGAGAGAGTCCATCGAGGAGGTCTCCTAGGGATAATACTCCTGCGCGTCTCCATTTGGATAGGTTGAGATGTGGAATCATCGATGCTAATGTGGTGATGGATATCTGGGAAATATGGGAAATGGGCGATGTTAGGGAGGTCGATAGGGAGTCCCAGGTTTGTAGAGCAGCTTGCGTGGAGGGAAGGAGGGACGGTTGCGTAGGTCGGAGCGATTTTGGGATACGGAAAAGGTCAGCTAGGGGGATTGGGTTTGATCGAATTTGCTCCAGCTCCATCCAACCAGTGTGCAATTAGGTTGAGAAATAGTATTTAATGGGGGCTAGGAGGGAGGCTTCTTGGTATAGAAGAATATTAGGTATATTAAGACCCCCAAACGCTCTTGGCAAGGTCATTCTTGAAAGAGCCATTGAGGGTGGTTTTGCAGACCAGATATACTTAGTCATGATAGAGGAACAGGTTTGGATGGCTTTCTTTGGGAAGGGGTATGGTATAGTTCGGAAGAGATACATTAGTTTAGGGAGTAGGGACATTTTAAATGCCGCCATTCGTCCTAGCCAAGAGACCTCATAGGATGACCAGGCTTTTGTAAGTGCTTCTAATGACTTCATCAAGGGGGTTAAGTTGGCAGAGAAGGCGTCTGTAGTGGAGATAGGGATGTTGATACCCAGGTATTTAATTGTATGAGTTCGCCAGTTATATGGAAAGGTAGCTTGGAGTGCTGGGGTGGAGTGAGATAAATTGAAGGGGAGGGCGTCCGTTTTAGTAGTGTTTAGTTTATAGTAAGAAGCGAGGCTGAAGGCTTCTAGGACAGAGTGTAAGACTGGAAGCGTTGTAGTGGGGTTGGAGATAAATAGGAGGACATCGTCTGCGAAGAGGCTCAGTTTATGGAGGGATGAACCGAACTGAATCGCCGGAATGTTGGGATTGTCTCTTATTTTAGCTGCTAGGGGTTCAATTGATAGGACGAAGATCAGGGGGGATAGGGGACAGCCTTGCCTGGTGCCATTTGTAATAGGGAAAGGGTCGGATAGGAAGCCTCCATTGAACACCCGGGCCGTGGGGAAGCTGTATAACGCTAAAATAGAGGAAAGGATACGATCCCTAAATCCGAATCTAAGGAGGGTTTGGCGCATGTATGTCCAGTTTAATCTGTCAAAAGCCTTCTCTGCGTCTAACGAAAGCAAGAGAAGGCCCTGGTCTTCAGATAGGGAGTCTATCAGGTTGAAGACCCGACGTGTGTTGTCAGACGCTTGTCTCCCAGGGACGAAGCCAGTCTGATCCGGGTGTATCAGTGAGGGTAGGAATTTGTTAATGCGTGTTGCAATCATTTTGGCGTATAGTTTGATGTCGCAGTTTAGTAGCGCTATTGGTCGGTAGTTGTGTACGTGGGCGGGGTCTTTGCCGGGCTTAGGAATAGTAACAATACGCGCTTCTAAGAGTTCTGGGGGAAGGGAGCCTCGATCTGAGAATGTATTGTATAGCGAGGTCAGGAGGGGAGAAAGGACGTCATGGAAAGTAGTATAGAAGTCAGAGACAAAGCCGTCTGGGCCGGGGGCTTTATTCCTGGGTGTGGATTTAATAGTTGTAGAGATTTCATCCGCCGACCAAGGGGCATTCAGAGAAGAGAGCTGGTCCTGCGTAAGAGTAGGGAGGGAAAGGTCATCTAGGAAGGACGAAATAGACGGAGGGGAGGGTTGTGGGGTGGACGGGTCAGTTGCTAAGTTGTATAATTTGGCGTAATAGCTTGCAAATTGGTTCGTTATATCTTTTGGGTTCAAGATCTTTTGTTTGGTGGGAGAATAAATACATTTAATTCTATTTCTGGCATGCTGAACGCGGAGTTTGCGCGCAAGCATTTTGCCAGTTTTATTTCCTAGCAGGTAAAACTTGTGGCGCATTCTATTCAAGGCCGCTTGGGTGCGTGCGAGGAGTAGCTTTTGTAGTTGTCCTCGGACATTAGAGATCTCAGTTTTAAGTGTTTTGGAGGGATGGGCCCTATTCTTAGTCTCAAGGTCTAACAGGTCAGCCTCCAGAGTCTTCTGCTTTAGAAGGGCTTGTTTTTTGAGAGTGGCGCCGGCCTGAATGGCGGCTCCACGGGTGACGGCTTTAAAAGCACACCAGTGATTGATAGGAGAGGTATCTTGGGGAGAATTAGTGGTTAAATAGGAGTCAATAGAGTCAGAGATTATTTTTTTAGACAAAGGGTTATTTAGTAGGTAGGGATAAAGGCGCCATTGTCGGGGAGGGTTGTAGTTGCCCTGAAGGTTCCATTTCCAGAGAACTGGGGCGTGGTCCGACCATGTGATTGGTAAGATATCTACGTTATTAGTTCTCTGGAGAGACCATTTATCACATAAAATCAGGTCTATTCTGGAGTAGGAGTTATGGACAAGGGAGTGAAATGTGTATTCTCGACCTGAGGGGAATTGTGTCCTCCAGACATCGTATAAATCGAATTCTGCAAGCAGGTTGCGGAAGGCTAGGGAGGGGCCAGAGATAGTGGTTGGAACAGGCTGGGGGAATTGGCAGGACTTGTCCAATTTAGGGTCTAGAACAAGGTTAAAGTCCCCCAAAACTACCAAAGATCCCCTTAGAGCATTCCGTATAGTGAGGAATAATTTTCGCAAAAAGGGGACCTGGTTAGAGTTAGGAGCGTATAGGGATACCAGGGTAACCGGTTTGTCATTGAGGAGGCCAGTTATGATAATATATCGGCCATTTTTGTCTGAAAGTTGAGAGTGTAGGGAAAAGGAGACATTTTTGTTAAAAAGGATGGCTACTCCGTTTCTTTTGGATGGGCCATTAGCATAGTACCCCACTGGGAAATGGCTGTCTTTAAAGAGGGGGGGATTAACAGAAGAGAAGTGGGTTTCTTGTAAAGCTACGACATCAGCTTTTTGCTGGTGGAAGAAGGAGAGGGCCAGCCTACGTTTGTTGGGAGAGTTCAGTCCCTTGACATTGAGAGATATAAGGTTCAACATTGGAAGTCTATATTAGACATGAGAAAGAGGGGTCTATGGAGATCTATTGGAGCGTATCTGCTCCGAGTGCTAATAGGCACTGGTAGCCAGGGATATGATTCAAGTCTGGAGCTTGAGGAGGAGGGGAGCATGCGGGAAGTGTATGGGTCGGGTTTAAAACAGGAGAGGAAGAGGTAAACAACGAAAAGAAAAGGTCCGGTATATTGGACCTGCATGACTACTGCAGGGGAAGGGAAAAAAAAATTCTGGGGAATGCAGTAGTGCAGAAAAAGGTGAAGGCGGGCTGGATTAACCTGCGACGCCACTCCAAAACAACTTCTGAGAAAGTAACCTTAGGGCATAGGCATCTATTGAAGGCTTCTCTAATTAGGAAACATATGCACCCTAGGGCATAGGCAGGTAATTAGTACGTGTCAGTAAATAACTGGGCAAAGTGTCGCCCCTTAAGATATAACAACAGTTGAACAACATGTGAGGGAGTAACCCCGTAACTTATAGACCTGGAAAACAAACTTATAATAAGGCACAACATTGCATTTGTAGAAAAGAGCATAATAAGGATATTTTCAACTCCCCACACTAGGGGGGGAGGAGGTCTACAGCCTCCGTGACTCGGAGGTTTTGGTGCATGGATTCCGAAAAGACCCAGCTCGGCAGTCCAGTGATTCAGGTGTTCGTCCAATCATGGCTGACGTTAGCAGCACGAGACGATGAAGACGGCTTCGAGATGGAAATGTCCCAGTCCATCAATAATTTCACACCTGCATCTAGGGAGGAAATTATGTAGGTCGAGTCTTCATACGAGACTATCAGTTTAACTGGGAATCCCCAGCGGTAGTGGATGTCGTGGGATCTCAAAGCAAGGGTGATGGGGGTGAAAGCACGTCTCTTTGCTATGGTAGCGGCAGAGAAATCTTGGAACAACTGAAGTCCCCCCAGAGTGTCTGAATTTTTGGATTCTCTAGCGGCCCTCATAATGCGTTCCTTAACTGGGAAGAAATGGACTCGAAGGAGGGTGTCTTTAGGGAGGTCGGATGAGACAGTTCGGGGTCTGGGGAGGCGGTGAATGCGGTCAATCAGGAGTTCAGAGGGATCCGCCTTTGGGAGGAGTTTCTTGAATAGGACAGTGGCGTAGGCTTCCAGTTCAGAGTTGGTGACTGAGTCTGGGATGCCTCGAATTTTGATGTTGTTCCGCCTTGATCTGTCCTCCATATCTGCCAATTTGGATTTGAATTGATCTAGATCTTGTTGTTGGCGATCGTGAGATGAGAGTAGGTCGTTGTGGGAGGTAGCCAATTCCTCCATCTTGCGTTCCAAATGATCCGTCCTATCTCCCAGAGATATCAGCTCAGTTTTTACCTCACGGATGGCAGAAGTCAGATCTTTAGAGAGTTCAGACTTGAAGGCGGAAAGTATCTGGCAGAGGGATCTCACAGTTAGGGGGGCATCCGACTCGCAGTCTACTCCCGAAACTGAGAGAGCTGTGGACAGGACACTAGATCCCAAGGGGTCCAGTGTGGCGGAGGGGGAAGGAGCATTTTGTAGCGGGGAGATTTGGAGAGATTTTCGCGAGGGGTAGGCGACTTTCGGGGGAATTGTCTCCTTTTTTTTTGTAGGAGCCATTTCTCGTCAGTAGCAGCGCACTTAGAGTACTCGGAGAGACGTGCTTCAGGGGAGGGTCCAATCGGCTGGTAATAGTGAAACAGGGGTGCTCAGTCACATTGATGGATATTACGTGTTATTTAGACAAGCATGAGTGGCGACAGACAGGTTAGAGAGCGCTCACATTGTGGAGGTCACTGAGGTCATAAAGCCGGAGGATGTGATTGCAGGAACAGATCTGAGCTGGGCGGGATGACAATCAGGCCTGTTAATCCAGAGGAGTAAGGGATCTGGTTTTGTCCCGAGGGTGGTGCGGCAAGGGTAGTGGGAGTGCTTCTGGTCTCCGATCTCGTGGTGTCTGGGGTGGTCTGAGTGTTGGGTGCGGGGTATGATAATCGCCGCACGCAGCCGCTAGAGCTATTCCGCCGGCCTTTCTCTGGAGTAGGTGCTGGCTTCAGGAGATATGAGAACAGGCAGGGTTATAGAGATATAAGTATAGTGGCTGAGTTGACTATACCAGTATTCGCCACAAGAGGGAGCCTTAGTTACAGCCAGCACCAGTCAGGGAGTGAGATGGGTGCTGTGCCAGTCCCAAGATGGCCGCCGCTTATCAGTGAGAGTTAGGCCCACCGGAGGACTCCCGGTCGTCGATCCCCGCCAGCGGGGGAAGAGATCTTGCTAGATCTTGCTAGCAGTGTTGTGTGAGACGGGGGAGGAAGGGCAGGCGCCTGGAGAGGCCGGGAATCGGCCAGGTAAAGTCTAAAGGCCGGGCGGCGCCAACCGCAAGATGGCCGCCGGCTGCCAGCCAGACACTTCTCGGCCCTTACCTCCCGCCGATCGTCCGGTCCCTGGTCTCCTGCGAGGATCAGCGCCCGGTGGGTGAGTCCCCCAGTGCCAGGGAGAGCCTTTCAGGTGGGTGGGAGAGTCTGCAGGGTCGCCGAACCGGGTCCCAGGAAACGCCGGCGCAGCTCCAAAATCGAGGCCCCGGCTTCTGGGGCGGAGGTAGGCCGCAATCCGCAGGGGGCAACGCAGGGCCCCCCCCGATTCCGCAGCTTCTTCCTCCAGGTGCTGGGTGTAGTGGTGGGGCTTAGGGGACTAGTCCCTTGTCGGTGGGCCTCCAAATCTGGTCTAAAAGTGGGTTTTAATACAGTGCCAGCCGGAGCTCAGCAGAGACCCGACCTTCCTCTATGCTAGCCAGGCCACGCCCCCCTTCAGTGCTAACTTTTATACCCTCTAAGAAGCTGGTATTTTGACATGCATATCCCTACACTTATCTGTTACGATTGGCTCATTTTGTGCCAAACTAATCAGTGTCAATGAAAGCAGTTGCAATGGAGCACAGTGCTGTATATTTGATAGCATGATGCATAAATGAAATTTTTTATGCAATAGTTGTAGAAACTATGCTGGTGCCCATGCAACACATAGCGGCAGATGTCATAACCAGTTAATCGAAGTTGCATAGTTATCACTAACCACCAGTCATAAGAGACTACCTATATGGAAGCTTCCTTGGAACATCAGCAGTGTTTCCTACATGGAAGAGATGATCTGAGTCTAGCAAAGTATCCTTAGTGTTAGGGTATGTGTTAATACATAATATACTACAAAAAAACAAGATCCTAGATAAAACCTTGTGTAAAGGGTACACATAATGTTATAGGTATAATAAAACAAACAACAAAAAAAATAAAAATAATGTCACTGTATAACTTAAGACCCATAAGTTTAAACTCTTTTTCATTAAGTTGTCAAAGCAAATCCCGCCTTAACTTAATAAAAACTGTAAATACTTAGCTTTGATCAAACAAAACAATAAAATTCTGACCAATAATATAAACAATGTGAAAATGCAAAAAAACAGTGGGGATCTTTAAAGATGCAGTACATTATTTTAAAAATAGTATTTTGGCACGGAACCTGGGTAGGGAAAGAATCAGTAATACCCCTTTTCCACTAAAGTCAAGAGTCTGACCAGGGATTTAGAACATGGTTCCAAGCCAGGTCAGACCCGAGACTTAACCCCTTTTCCACTGCGGGACGACCCAGGAATATTCTGGCTGGTGCATGGAGATGATGGAGAAGCGTCATAGCTTGTAAAGTGATAAAATGGAGAGTGAAAAAGTTACAGCCAATCAGCTCTTAACTGCCATTTTTCAAACACAGCCTGTAACATGGCAGTTAGGACCTGATTGGCTGGTGCTTTTTCACTCTCCATTTTATCACTTTCCAAGCAATGACTCATCTAGCCCGTCATCTCCAAGCTCCCAGAAAACTGGCAGATCAGGACCCTCGGTGGCATGTCCTCGGTCCCGTTAGGCCACACCTCCAATTTGAAGCTGCCCACCGTCACGCTGGGGGCAAGCACAGCACTCTGGAAGCTGCTGGGCTGCTCCCGGCCTCTGGCATCCACATTTCCCGGCCAGCACTGCTGTCTGCATAGCAGGACAGACAGCATGCGCTGTCCGCCCCCATCCTCCCGACCGCGGGACACTGCGGTCAGGGAGGTATGGGCTCCAGGCATGCTGTAAACGTGTCCTTGGTCAGATGACCCGGGTAACCCGTTTACACTGCACCCTTACCCAGGTCATTCCCGGGTCCAACCCAGGTACCTAAGATTCCCGGATCACTTGACCAGGGATTTTTTTTGAGGGAGCCTTTTCCACTACTAAAAAACCCGGGTCGAAGCGCGCGCCTGTGCAAAAACCTTTTTTTTTTAAGCTAGTGGAACAGGGGTAGAAGTGTCCCTACAGAAAGAAAACCTAAGTACTGTTTTTGCAACAAACCAATATAGCAGAAGACTCCTGTGTGGAAAAGGGTGTTATTGTGGTGATTTGATGTAATAGTTCTAGGTGTCAACTGCGGGGTTATAATGAATTTCCATCAGGCTTTCATTTTATTATGTCCCATTGTCCTGCCTACATCAGCCCCATGCATCCATATTTATTTTCTTTTTCCAGAGCATGAATTATTGAATTATCCAACTCTTACAGAACAGCTGGAAATAATATGCAGAAATAATTGTAGATTGAAGTTATAAACATTCCTAGCTGGATAAGCCCTTTCAAAAATACTCTAAAATGAAAACATTTTTGTATGTATCTTGTTAGTTTGCTTTTATTTATCCATTCCTCTGAGCTGTTCTGCTTTAGGCAGGATCTTTCCTTTTGGGGGCTCTGGGCCTAATTCAGATCTAATCGCAACTGCAAATTTGTCAGCAAATGGGCAAAACCATGTGCACTGCAGGGGAGATGGATGTAACACGGGCAGAGAGAGCTAGATTTGGGTGGGGTGTGTTCAAACTGAAATCTAAATTGCAGTGTAAAAATAAAGCAGGCAGTAATTACCATGCACAGAAATAATAACCCACCCAAATCTAAAGAGCCCCATACACTACTGCGACATGTCCGTCTGACATGTCGCAGGCGATCATCCGGCAGCCTCACGGGCGGCAGGATCGCCCAAGATACATTGTATACTGTCCTTTTGCATACGATATATCTTGGGCGATCCCAACCATGCCTGCGGGGTCCGACATATCACGAGTGCAGCACGTTCAGTCTGGAGGATCCGATCCGATGCTTACGGGAACGTGCATCGGATCGGATCAGAACCCCCTCCAAAATGCCCGATTTCACCGATACATCGGGCCGAATGCCCGAAATCGGATTAAATCGGGCATTATCATTCTACTGTATGGTGCCCTTAACTTTTTGCACATGTTTTATCTGCCCCACCTGCAGTGCACATAGTTTTGCCCATTTGCTAACAAATTTGCTGCTGCGATCAGATCTGATTAAGGTTCTCTGTCCCAATTGAAACAGATTTGTCCCAATCTGGCGTGAAGTTGGGGAGGTATGTTCTGTTCCCTGCTGCTCTGCATTATAGTGGTAAAGGCAGGACTATTTTTGGGGAGGAAGCAAGAAAACTAAAGAAACTTGTTTAGTAAAAGTTGCATGAAGGCATGCTCAAACTTTTCCTTTGGAAAACCTTTTTTATTATCCGTTGCTAAACTGTACAGAGTTGTTTAGCACATCCAAAAAGGCATGATACTTTTTTTTATTTTTTTTGAGACCAGGAAACACTTTTCCAGTTATGTTGATTAAATAGATTGTTGTCTTAAATGTAGTCGTTTTGGAGTTTCCTCAATAAATCATCGCTAATGATAGACATTTACAGTTTGTTACTTGATGGCCTTTCCCCATGGGAAAGAGTAGGACAAATATAGTGAATACAAGGAAGTTGGAGAGGGTTGTTAGACTTGCCCCTGGAGGCTATGTAGTGCATATTGCACACACTCATAAATATAACTTAGCCGTAGGGAAAGCGGATGAGGCTTGCACTAATTTATCTTCTGTCTGGTATTTATTTGTGAATCACATTTTCTGAGTGTATGCAGTAGTGTCTTGGTGTAAATTATTAATAGTCAGCTGAAACAATTATAACATGCTTTTCGACATAACAATGTTTTAAAGCTTTTCCCTATCCCAAGTCAATGCAAAACCAAAGTAAAGCCTATACATTGCAGTCGCATTGATTTGTTTGCATACACGTCCATAACATAAGCTCTCAAAAACATAGCAGATGCTGAATTGGAGGCATCTTAATATGCATCCAGCTCCACGTCAGGACTATACGTGCAGCCAGGTTTATATCAGGCATTCTTACTCCCATATACTGTACACTTAAGGCTGGTATACACGGGAGAGATGTGTGCTGAGCGATGGGGGGCCGCTCGGTGAAATGAGCGGCGTGCTAGATTGGCCTGCATGCAGGCTCAATCTAGCACCGCGAGAGCATCGCTGTGGGGGGGTACACACGAGTGATTTGTGCTTAAAATCTAAGCAATCTAGTCAGATTGCTAAGATTTTAAGCATGGATTTCTCCGTGTGTACCCCCCTTTATACGCAGATAGGTCTTAAGCACAAGAGGCATGGAACATTTTTTTGTGTTTGAAAGTGGGGGGAAAAACACTCACTATTGACTTGGATTTAGGCTAAATAAAAGAAAACCTCTATTATAGTCCTTTTTTTTTTGCGAATTAATGGAAGTAGAAAATAAAAATATATTTCAAAATATACTCCCAAAAAAGATCTAATCGATGCATGAGTAATGAAGGAAGCCTCAGTGGCCAGTCCACTATAATACAATCAGAAGCACCTGGTTAGTGCTGGCAATTGTCATCATCAGTGTGTATTTGTACCAACCCACTGACAAGTGATATTAGGAGTTTCCTGAATATCTCAAGACATTAGGCAAATATGACCTAGGGCCTAATTCAGACCTGGATCGCAGGTTGATGCCCGGTGAGGTATGCGCACGCGCAGCAGCTGCACTGCACGTGCGCACACAGTGAGATGCAAAGGTATCTCACTTGTGCGATCACCTCTTCCTGATTGACAGGCAGAGGCGGTCGCAGGGCCTGTTGACAGCGTTGCGTCAGCGTTTTTCAGGGCGCAGTCCGGACAACGCGTGCATGTCCGGACTGTTTGCGGGGTGGGCCGCTGTGGCTGCGTGACCTCACACGCAGCCGCTGCAGTCAAAAACATGGAGGGTAGCAGCCGGCCTTAGGCCCTTAATCAGCTTGTCTGCAGTTCCGTGTGGGTCTGCACCTCACATGCCCTTCCTTTTCACATTCTGTTACTCCGGGCATGTGAGGTGCATGTATCAAATTTGCAAAGAGATATAGGTGCATGCTTTTTTGTTAAAAATTCAACCTGGTATATGCAGTGTTAAGGTGGTGAGGTCATATGTGCCTAATATCTTGAGCCATCTGGGAGACTTCTGAAGGAGACGTCATGGAATCATCCCAGGTGAGTGGGCTACCTTTCCTCATCCTGTCTACTTTTAGATAATCTCATAATTTTGGCCCCTCCCCCTATAATCATAGTCACAAATGAAGCTCCCACTGTCTGCGGTTGTTATCTCCGGCGAAGGATGGAGAAAACTCCAGCGATGGTTGACCCCTGCTGTCTGCGGCTGCAAGCTCCTGTGGGGTGAAGGGGGGTGTCAGGTCTGCCTAAGTACCCGCTGCTGCAAGCTCCGGAAAGGGGGGGGGGGGGAGTCATAGTACCCGCAGCTGCAAGCTCCGGGTGGGGGGTGGGCGGTTGGGTCTAAGTACCGGCGGGTGTAAGTGGGGGTGGGGGGCGGTTGGGTCTAAGTACCGGTGGTGGGGGGCGGTTGGGTCTAAGTACCGGTGGGTGCAAGCTCTGGTGAGGGGGGGTCGGGTTTAAGTACCCGCGGCTGCAAGCTTAGGCGGGAGGTCGGGTCTCAAGCTGCAAGCTCCGTCAGGGGGAAATAATACCCGTGGCTCAGCAGCACTGACACTGGGGAGGGAGAGAGCTGGTGTTCGGCACTGACAGAGACAGCTCAGTGCTGTCCAATCATGTCTGCCTGACTAACAGGGGCGTGCTTTCATGTGGTTTGAAGGCACGTCCCTGTCACTGAGGAAGATGTGCTGGTGCCGCTTCTCATGTGTTTTTCAATGGGCTTTTTCTGCCCGCAGCTTGGCCCCGCCCCCTGTCCCCCCAGCCACTTTATCATTGTCAGTGGGAGGCAGAGCTCTGCCTCCCACCCTCGTTTTGGCTCAGTTTTTACAGCAAATAGGATTAGAAAAATACAAAGAAGATATTTAGGACACAGAACATGTGTTATAAATACCTTCTTTGTATTATATTAAACGTTATGACAGGTGAGGCACTGCCTCCCCTGACACTACATCCCTGGTGTAACATGGTTTTGTCACAATGCAGCTTGCTTTTTTTTTTTTTGCCTTGCTCCCACATCAGAATCAATCTTGTAATGGTCTATCGTGCATTTTGACAATACAGGTTGAGTATCCCTTATCCATAATGCTTGGGACCAGAGGTATTTTGGATATGGGATTTTTCCGTATTTTGGAATAATTGCATACCATAATGAGATATCATGGCGATGGGACCCAAGTCTGAGCACAGAATGCATTTATGTTTCATATACACCTTATACACACAGCCTGAAGGTCATTTTAGCCAATATTTTTAATAAATTTGTGCATTAAACAATGTGAGTGTACATTCACACAATTAATTTATGTTTCATATACACCTTATACACACAGCCTGAAGGTCATTTAATACAATATTTTTAATAACTTTGTGTATTAAACAAAGTTTGTGTAAATTGAGCCATCAAAAAACAAAGGTTTCACTATCTCCCTCTCACTCAAAAAAGTCCGTATTTCGGAATATTCCGTATTTCGGAATATTTGGATATGGGATACTCAACCTGTAATTATTCTGAATTAAGTTTAGTGGATTGTGGTTTGTTCTTCAAAGGTATGGATGAATAATTTGCTGTTTTTTAAGTCACAAGGCGGGATGTAATGAAGTCCGAGATTGCCGGTGGTGCGGGATGCCAGCTGATCTCAGACTTTTTATTTAAAGGGCCAATCACTTTCAATGCATGGTTCTGCCTAGTAAGTATTTGCCCCGTTAAAAAAAACCTCTAAAAGTTTGTCCGGCATCCCGTACCTCCGGCGATCACAGACTCCATTAGATCCCGCCAATAGTGTAGCTGAGAAGTGAAAAGTCCTTTATATTTAGAAAAAGCAGAAAGTATTTTTAACTGAGCAAATTGAATTATTTACCACTGTTGTTGTTGTTGTTGTTAGTTATTTATATAGCGCGCACATATTCCGCAGCGCTTTACAGAGAATATTTTTGGCCATTCACATCAGTCCCTGCCCCAATGGAGCTTACAATCTATATTCCCTACCACATGTTCACTCATACATTCACACTAGGGTTCATTTTTGTTGATATCCAATTAACCTACCAGTATATTTTTGGATTGTGTGAGCAAAACGGAGTACCCGGAGGAAACCCATTCAAGCACAGGGAGACTATACAAACTCCATACAGTTAGGACCACGGGGGGAATTGAACCCATGACCTCAGTGCTGTGAGGCAATAATGCTAACCATTACACCTTCCGTTCTGCCCCACATGCTTTCATCATTGTTCTCGAATGTGTGAGATTGGTAATTTATTTGCCAAATGAAGAATTAATAAATTCAATTTACCCCAAGACAATAACTTCCAAAAGTAAATGCATTTTGGAAAATTGTGCATGTTTTATTATTGGCTAGATGACCAATTTGGTTATTTCCATTCTAATAGTATATGTACAATTTTTTTTTTATATTTAAATACCCGCCCAGTTCTGAAGTCAGGCAAGACTCATCAGATGGAACGATTGGTAAGTGTGTATGCACTTGCCAATCATTAGATCGGACGGCGTATCAGCCAGGTGTGTAAGAGATTTGTTTATGTAGCAGTGCATTGACAAGGTGGTGAATGTGAAGTGTATTGAATTCTGCTTGAAGGCAGAGATTTGGTAGGATTCTTGGGTTGAATCCTTATGTCTGCAATGGAACAATGAGCTATCTTCTGTGTAGTTCAGAGGCAGCATTGAGTGGGACATGCCAAATCTGGTCGTGTATCCCATATAAAATTGTTGTACTTTTGGCAGTTTTAGTACAAAATTAAAAGGAAAAAAAAACCCACTTTGTTTTATGTTTTTCTTTCCAGTACCATTTTATTAAATAAGCTTCATCTTGATGACACAAATGTCTTCAGTAAATCATGTCAGCCTCTATTTGCCAAATCTGAATGCAAATGTTTTTATAAGGTTGCAGAGAGTCCGCAGCTATTTCAGTTGGAATGACTCTCTGTAATTACATGAGGTTAGATGCAGCTGAGAGTAATAATGATTCAGTGTGTTTACATTGAG
>NC_086444.1:831520729-831750729 GCF_028390025.1 Pseudophryne corroboree | reverse complement strand
CCGTCGGAGACCACATCAGGTGAGTGGACACTTGGTGGCGTGGGAGTGGCTTTCTCACGTTAACATTGTATAAGGTATAAAGGAGCAAGGTAGCAATCAGCAGACCAGAAGGTCGGCGAAGTCAGAAATCATTAAAGGCACCTAAGAAGTTCTGAAAACCCTGACTTGAGAAAAGTCAGAGGTATTGAGCGCAGCCCCGGGGGTTTGCGTAGTACCCATATAGGCCCGTTTTGAGAATACGCTCCGGCTGAGGTTTCGCAGCCTAAACAACCGATTCCGCTGGTCGTAATGCGGATAAGTAATAGTTACTTATACGCAGTGCGACTGTACCGCACGCTACTGTGTACATTAGTTAGTTCACCTTGATACCCACTAAATTTGCTGCGGGATCATAGACGCTAATTGTACAGGTAAACGTGATTTGTGTAGTTTTTTTTTATTTTAAAGGAGTTTCGCTGTTCACTCAGGAAATCTCCAACAACTGATATTTACTGGGAGGGGTAGCATACTCCCACACGCTCTCAGTAAATAGAGGTTATAAAAGATCCCGAGGTTGGGTACTACCG
Source organism: Pseudophryne corroboree (assembly GCF_028390025.1). NCBI lineage: Eukaryota > Metazoa > Chordata > Amphibia > Anura > Myobatrachidae > Pseudophryne > Pseudophryne corroboree. Next base: position 831,750,163 of record NC_086444.1, on the reverse strand, counting down.
GCACTGGAAACAGGATACGGACACAGGGCTGGTGTATAGGCCAATAGTGAGTGGGTGAAAGCGCTCGGAGAACTTTCACCGTCGCCTTACCACTGAGTAATGGGGGCCACTTGCTCAAGTAGGGGACGATCAACAAGGGTTCACGTTGATATTTGTCGGCCCAAAGGGTCGGCGAGGTACATAATGTGTGAGAAATATGGATCACACGCAGAGGTCTTGTGCAATGAGTGGGAACGTATGACTGTGAACGATGGGGAACAGTTCCCTAGGGTAGGCAGTTTTAATCCTGAGGTTTTGCAAAATTTAAGGAGAAGGATGTGTCTGATTAAATCCGGAAAGCAACGGATTAGACATTATGATTATTTACAGTTATGGCAACAGGAAGGTGAGATACAAAGAGGATTAGCTCAAGCAGCTGGTTCCAACCCTATCAGAAAACTGATAGCCACAGCACCACCACCACCATACAAAACAGGAGAGAAAATGGCTACAGAGAATGGCATACTGGTATATGGTAAAAGTGCACTTAATAAATGTATTAATGATAAGAGTAAAGTAGATAAGTGTATTGATGCTAATGGTAACCCGTGCAAGTTATATCCCATCCTAAACTTCTCTCAGGACTGCGACCAGGAAGATGAGCCCACAACGATATCAGCACTCTCTTTAGCAGCCACCATACAAGAGACTACAGTAGGCACGGCCCAACCAGTAAAAGGAGTAGCGAAGGCCCCTAGTGGAGGGATAGGTGAGGTTGTGTCCACGGGTAAGTACGGAACTGTACATTATGCGGAAACAATTACACCTCACATTGTAGAAGAAACACAGAGTGATGTAATTGAACTTAATCCTGTCAGGGTGATCGCAGTCCCAAATGGAAAGACTGATGCTCAGGGAGTCACTCCCATCAGGAACATTGCGATGCATTGCCCCTGGTCCCGGACAGAATTAAGGACAATTATGTCTGAATTTCCTGATCCCAGGAAAGATCTAGCCGCATGCCAAAGGTTCATTAAAGAACTAGGTAACGCCGCCGAACCCACTAACAAAGATTGGCGGACAGTACTGCGGGCATGCTTGCCCTCTACCATTGACCCTTTGAAATTCATTACTGATTGTAAGTTAGATGAAGAGAAACCTCTCACTGATGCATACAATCAAGAAAATGTTAAACAGATCAATCTGCAGTTAGGAGTATATTTCCCAACTGTTGTCAAGTGGAACAAAATTTTCTCCATTAGACAAAAAGAAGGGGAAACTGCTTCTGACTATTTCCATAGGGCATTAGAGGAAATGGCTAGGTACACTGGAGTTGTAGACATTGAAGAAAATGTGCACCATAGAGAGGTAGCGGTGTCCGTATTAATGGACGGTTTAAAGGAAGTGTTGAGAACTAGGACACAAACCACTCAACCTAACTGGAGAGGTATGTCGGTGGCTGCTTTGAGAGAGACCGCTGTCGGGCATGATCGGAACATCATTAGACACAGGGAGTCACAGGACGATAAGCTGATGGCAGTGAGTATACAGGCCCTCACAACAAGGCCACCTCAGCCTAAGCCCCAGACCCCTGACGGTAAGTCGTATGTGGTAAAATGTTATAACTGTCAGAGGGAAGGACATTTTTCACGAAACTGCACCTATAGAAACCCACATAAGGTATATCAACCCCCTAGACAACAACATGACACACGTAATTGGGATCAGGGACCGCAGAGGAGGAGTTGTGAGCCACATGCAGGGGAAACAAAAAGGTACCCACCAAAGAGAGACTGGCAGGTCTCTGAAAATTCTCTGTTACCCCCCTCACATATTGTAGCTGCCAACGCGCTGCGGGAGGGCCACAACTTACAATAGGGGTCAGGCCACACCCGTAGTCTGCAGCTAGTGAAATTAATTGCGAGCCTTGGAAGTGAACCCGAGGTCACAATTGATGTAGCTGGTAGATCACTACCTTTCCTTGTAGATACGGGGGCGGCCAAGTCAGTGTTAAATTCAACAGTGGGTATGAAAACCACTGGTAAAACAATTCCAGCCATGGGAGTAACAGGAGTAGTACAACACTACCCTTTAAGTAAACCAGCAGAGATTACGATAGGGCCTTTGCAGACCAAGCACTCCTTTTTGCTAGCTGCATCGGCTCCGACTAATCTACTTGGGAGAGATTTACTGTGCAAGATGGGGTGCGTCATATATTGTACTCCTGGAGGTGTGTTCTTAGATATACCCGAGAATCACGCTCAGGAAGTGCAGGATATGCTAGACTCCCCTCAAAGGTTAATGTCACACACTGCTGTTACAGACAGGTGTCCATCCAAGGTAGAGGAAATGATCTCCCAGATACCGGAGTCACTTTGGACCAAGGATGGACAAGACACTGGATTGATGGCAAATGTAGCTCCTGTAGTAGTTCAAGTAAAAGATGGTAGGATAGCTCCAAAAATCCCACAGTATCCTCTGAAGCCAGAGGTGGAGTTAGGAGTTTACCCAGTAATAGAGCGCTTGCTACAACAGGGCATTCTGGTTAGGACGTCCAGCACTGCCAATAGTCCCATCTTCCCTGTGAAAAAGAGTGGGGGGAGGGGTTACAGGCTAGTGCAGGGTTTAAGGGGGATCAACAAAATAGTTGAGGGCCAATTCCCCGTAGTGCCAAATCCAGCTGTCATCCTTATGCAAAAGGTGTTTTCTGCGGCCCAGAACTCGGTGAAGGTAAATGCTTAATAGGGGAAGCTTCTATAACACCCCTATACGCCTGTTATTGTGCCTTCCACCGAAGGTCATTTAGGGTACGCATGCTAAGTCTTTTTATTGTAAACGTGTTTAAATAAACTTTTATAAGTCTGCACTATGATTCCCCATATTTGTCTTTCATGTACCACTGCTTGAGGACAGAGACAAAGAATTGAAAAACGGTTGGGTTGACTGAATTCAAGTTTTATCACGTTTACTGTTTGGTTGGAGGACCAAAAACGAGGCCAGATAAGAGAATCTACATTTGACTTTTAAAATTAATTTATTGGGACATTACTTCAAATCATTTCGTCTGATCCTCTATATTTAGAGAAGATCTGCAAAAGGATTGACTGTAGTATACATATACACTTTTTTGAACTCTAAACGTCTCTGAAATCGATCCACTGAGACTATTCTCGTATACCCATTCTGAACATTTAACACAGATGGTTTTTTCATTCATTTTTTCATTTATTGACATCTAATACAGTGTCCTATACCCTTGATTAGTGCGCAGAAATTGTTTTTGTTTGTGTTTATATTGTGTCCTAGTGATTGGTGCGAGTCACGTTTAATTTCTGCAGCCAGACTTTAAGCAAGGAGCGCAGTTGATTATCCATTTCTTTGCATTCTGATTAGGACGTCCAGCACTGCCAATAGTCCCATCTTCCCTGTGAAAAAGAGTGGGGGGAGGGGTTACAGGCTAGTGCAGGGTTTAAGGGGGATCAACAAAATAGTTGAGAGCCAATTCCCCGTAGTGCCAAATCCACCTGTCATCCTTATGCAAATCCCTCCCACTGCGAAATTTTTCACTGTTATTGACCTCTGCTCCGCTTTCTTCTCGGTCCCTCTGCACCATGACAGCCAATACATGTTTGCATTTACATACAGAGGAGTACAGTACACCTGGACTCGTTTACCACAAGGTTTCATTGACAGCCCAAGTATTTTCTCACAGGCTTTGCATGATTGTTTACAATCCTTTCAACCTGAGAGCGGATCAGTATTAATACAGTATGTAGATGACTTACTGCTGTGTTCTGATTCACTCGAATCGTCCTTGAGAGACACGAAACAGCTTCTGTTTCATCTTTCTAATACGGGACACAAGGTTTCAAAGGATAAGTTGCAGTTATGCCAGACCAAGGTAAAATATTTGGGACATTGCTTGACACAAGGACTGAGACACCTCACCGCTGATAGAATACAGGCGATTCGCGACATGACTCTGCCACAAACCCAGCAACAGATCCGCACTTTCCTAGGAATGTGTGGGTACTGCCGCAACTGGATCCCAGGGTTTTCCATACTGGCCTTACCTTTACAAGAGATGGTCTCATCAAACAAACCAGATCGGATTTCGCACACAGATGAGTCCGAACTGGCATTTGAGAGACTCAAACAGTGCCTATCGCAGGCACCAGCATTAGGTATGCCAGATTATGGGAAACCCTTTGAACTGTACGGAACGGAAAGTGCTGGGTGTGCGGCAGGTGTTTTAACCCAGAAACATGGTGATGCCAGCAGGCCGGTAGCCTACTACAGCGCTCAGCTAGACACCGTAGCACGATCCCTCCCCACATGCTTGCGAAGTGTTGCAGCGATAGCATTGCTAGTGAGTAAAAGCGAAGATGTAGTGTTGGGACACAACCTGACCATCCATACACCTCATGCAGTGTCAGCCTTACTGAATTCTGCCCAAACCAGACACGTCTCATCTGCACGGTTTACAAGGTGGGAATTAGCACTAATGGCCCCTGTAAACATCACCATAAAGAGATGCAGCGCACTAAATCCTGCAACGTATCTCCCAGGTGTGCCTGGACAGGCACAAAGGGTGGGGGATGAGAGTGATGGTGAAGAAGGATTTAGTACAGACACTGACACACATGATTGTATGGAATATTTGACCCAAAATTTCACTGCAAGGCCCGACATCAGTGACAACCCACTGGAAGGTGTAGATTTTACTTTTTACACTGACGGTAGTTGCCACAGATAGACGGACTCGGGAGACTTGTGTACTGGATACGCAGTCGTAGATGACAAAGGTACCATAGAAGCGGAACCTCTGGGCCCACCTCACTCAGCACAAGTTGCTGAGCTGGTCGCCCTAACCAGAGCGTGTGAATTGGCTAAGGGTAAGTCAGCCAATATCTACACGGATTCTAGGTATGCCTTTGGAGTAGTACATGATTTCGGGGCCCTATGGCGCCTCAGAAATTTCATGATGGCAGCTGGCACACCCGTGGCGCATGCGACCCACATCAAAAGACTTCTAGCAGCGATACAGGAACCTGACAGAGTGGCTGTTATCAAGTGTAAAGCCCACACATACAGCCAAGACCCAGTGTCACTTGGTAACAGCCGGGCAGACGAAGCTGCAAAATCAGCAGCCAGTACCCCCATACAGACAGACATCACACAACTGATGGTATTCAATACCGTCAACACACAGAAATTGAGTGAAATGCAAAATTTGTGTTCCCCACAGGAAAAGGCAGTCTGGAGGTCAAAAGGATATGGCCAGGAGTCCTCAGGACTCTGGACAGATGGACAGGGTAAGCCAGTGGCACCCAGAGCATACCTTCCAAGTTTAGCTGAGGCGGCACATGGTCTGACTCATCTAGGCAAAGAAGGTATGTGCAAGTTGGTAAGAGCCTACTGGTGCGCACCAGGATTTTCTTCCCATGCAGGTAAGAGAGCAATGACATGCCTCACCTGCTTGAGGAAGAATATTGGAAAGGCAATACCAACTGAACCATCCCATATCCCGCCAACGGACGGCCCTTTTCAGGTAATACAAATTGATTTCATACAATTTCCACCTTGTAGAAATTTAAAGTATGTATTGGTTTGTATTGATGTGTTTTCAAATTGGGTTGAAGCGTTCCCCGCTGCCACAAATACTGCTGTGTTTACTGCAAAGAAAATTGTGCAGGAATTTGTGTCAAGGTATGGTATCCCTAGGATAATTGAAAGTGATAGGGGTACCCATTTTACAGGTGAAGTCTTTCAGGTAATGTGCAAATGAATGGGAATTAATAGTAAGCTGCATACTCCGTACCACCCACAGGCGAGTGTGAAAGTGGAAAGAGTAAACAGCACTATTAAGAACAAGTTGAGCAAAGTGATGGCTGAAACTGGATTGTTGTGGCCAGAAGCTTTGCCACTTGTACTGTACAGCAACAGAACCACTCCCAGGTCCCCTCCTAACCTGTCACCCTTTGAGATTCTTTTTGGTCGACAACCCCATGTAATGATTGACCCCCAGGATGATTTGAGATGTAACAATGAAGTCACTGTAAAGTATTTGGTTAAGATGAGCAAGCAGTTGAGGAATCAAAACAGCAATCTAAAGCTAGTGATTCCTGATCTGCCAGACAGTAATTGTCATAACATTGAACCTGGGGATTATGTAATGATTCGCAATTTTCTACGCTCAGGTTGCCTGATTGACCGGTGGGAAGGACCGTACCAAGTCTTACTGACCAGCACGACAGCATTGAAGGTTGACGAAAGAGAGACTTGGGTCCACTCGTCCCACTGTAAGAAGGTCGCTGACCCAGAGAAAGCCCGTGACAAAGAGCAGAGTGTGGAGGAAACCATATCACTGGAGTGTCTGTTCCGGGAAGGTTGAGAGGCAGGACTGTTGTCACGGCACCTGAGCACAGAGAACTACAGGATCAGAGGCAGTTGTCGCGCCAAGTTTTCTTTCCCTCCTAATTATTTTCTTTCCCCCATTACAACTCTTTCTTTCTCCTCCTGCAAGATGGACTTGCCCCAAGAGACTGCATTCTGTGTTTTCCTGTTGACCCTGTTGTTGACCAGAGCAGTCTATTTCGGTGAGAGTACCAGAGAGGTCGAGAAAGGATCTGGAATGGGTTCTGATGACAAGGATGGATTCGTAGAATTCCAAGAGCAACACAATCACCGAGCAAAGGCGAGTATCAGAAAACGATCTGGTAGCCATGACACTAAGAGACATTGTGAAAGATTGTTAGCTGAAGAGAATTGTATCTGTAGGAATTGTGAAAACATAGTTGAGGACGGGTGCATCCAGAGATGTCAGTCCAGCATTAATATCAACATGGACCGTCATCCATTGAGTGACTATCACTCATTAGTGGGTAAGGTTTTAAACCAAACGGAATGCTGGGTGTGCTCACAAGTACCTCAAGGTCATAGAAAGTCAGGACTAGTGCCATACGCTTTAACGATAGATGAGGTACTTGAATTAAGGTGTGGGAGACCGGTGGACAAGAAATGTAATATTTCTAAGCCTCCTAGTTTGAAGCTCCACCAATATCATGTGGATAGTTCCTTAATATGTTTTAACATTTCTAATCCCCGAAAGCCGGGAAATTGGGAAGTGACATGGAACAACCAAACCATGACATTCTCACACAGAGCCGATAGAATGCCCGTAGACTCGGAGCTTATACGCCAAATAGCCAACGGTGGGAGATATTTTCAGTATAGGTACACTCTAGGAAGTAGGACCATGCGAGCTGGAGAAGTATCACCAGGATACTGTGCGCATATCATACAGCCTGATACGTGTACTAGACAAATGAGAGAGTTAGGGATAGGATTTTTCACCTGGAAGGTTTGTAATATGGTGATGTCATATTCTGTCCCATATGTCCTCCCCGATGATGCATATTTTATATGTGGGAGGAAGGCGTATAAGTGGCTTGCCCCAAACTCAGAGGGATTGTGTTACATTGGAAGAGTGTTGCCAGAAGTAATGACCATTACCCATGAAAAGATAAAAGACGTTCACCGCAATGCTCAAGCTCCTTACACTCACACTCATTACGAACACATTGTTAAGAGACACCTTATAGATAGGACAGAGCATGCAGCCTCTGATTTGATCCACGAATCCACCGGGATTCAACTCCTACTCGCGCTAGATATCACCCGTACCGCCAGAGGAGTTATAAATTTTAGGTATATAACTGCGCTAGCGAACCTGATAGACATTATCACCGAGATGTATGATGACACCTTCAGGTATACTGGGAGAGAATTGCAAGCTTACAAAACGGAACTGATCCAGCACAGGATGGTTCTAAATTACATCACAGCGGTGACAGGCGGGTCTTGTGTCACCCTAGCAACTCAGTATGGTGTAAAGTGCGGTACGTATATCACAAACAGCACTGATGACCCAACCGAGGTCATAGATCAAAAGATGGACGATATCTTGCAATTGAAGTGGGAGTTCTGAAGGAGGCACAACCTTACCCTTACTTCTGTGAGTAATGAACTGACCGGCTGGGTATCATGGTTGAACCCACGCAATTGGTTCTCAGGTTTAGGAGAATGGGCCCAAAATGTTATCGTTAATGTAGGGAAATTCCTCTTGTGTATCCTAGGAGTTGTCATAATGATTGGATTGATATTCAGATGTGTTCGGATTTTAATGAATAGCAAGTGTAGTACCAAATTGATGAGTTTGAGGAGCGAGGGCATTGTAAAAACAACTGGTTTAATTTATAACCCATCAATCGAGACAATGTTGTGATAAAATGTGATTCCACGGTCCGTTTCTTTCACCCGTTTCTCCTTTGTTTTTCTCCAAGGTAAAAAGACATCCACTCGGAAGAAGATTTTGATGACCTTTTATATGAACTTTTTCACAGACATTTGATGAACTTTTAGAGACTTTAACTTTCTATGGACACTTGAAAAACTTTGCTTGCCACTTACAGCAAAGATACAGCAACCCGGACAAGACATCAACAAGACTTCAACAAGACATCCAAGGACAATCACATACAGTATCATATGAATGCATTTATAACGCATGTTTCTTATCTTCATCTCTACGATCTTCAGGTAGTGACACACATAGTCGACAGGTAATATAGGCACATATATTAGCACTCACATATTTCCCCCCTTCATGTATCATCAACTAATGTGCACCCCATTTGTTGGAACTAAAAGCCGAAAAGAGCTCGGTAGAGTTTGTTAGCCCACTTACAGACCCTTAATACGGGATAAGAAGGATTCAATGTATACTTCGCAATACCTCGAAGCTTGTACGGCACGATGATACATGACCCCTCAGACATGAATTTCATACATACATGCTTTTACTATCCCACTAGGTCATACATTTCCCACCTTCTCCTCTCCTCCCTACACCCAATCATATATAGGTATTTCACGGTATTATATATTTTTCTGCTTAAATTGTTTAGATAGTGACAGTTATTGTTGACTGCCAAAGGGTGGACTGTCAAAGTCAAAAAATATCATGATGCATATGCCTTGTACTAACCCCTCATGCACATGCCCGCTGCGCGTTCGCACACTCTGCCGTGCGTGCACATATCCGCAATTTGCGTAAAGATCGCTCCGGCGATCACGCGCGTGGTATGCACATTTACGGTAGAGTTTGTAAGCGTCTAGCGTGCGACTCGATCGTAGCATATTTAACCCATATAGTGTGTTTTGTAGTAAATATTCCCCTAGACAATGTCAGCAAGTATGTTTAGTTTAAACTGTTCCTGGCCAGAGAGATTCCTTTTTACATGATAGGAAGGGTCAGACAAAGGTTGAAAGGTGGTGTCTAGTATCCAGCTGTAGGATATTTTAAGGGTAACATTTCGGTGTTGGTTAGGAAAGGATCGCTCGCTCCTGCGTATAGTTATGTGCAAAAGTAGTTTATGAACATTAACTGTATTTGCTGTAAATTACACATGCGGCGGGAATCCTGAGGATACCTCCCACCAGAGCTGTTGAAGAAAGACACAGCCCACCTGTTCAAATCCACCTATGACCTTTGCTATAATGTGGAGACACATTCCTGTGTCCAATGAACAATGAGATTATAGGGACCATTATATTGTGAATGTTGTGTATATAAAGACCACCATTGCCTGGCCAGACACTCACTCTCTCTGAAGGCTTTCTCTCTGAAAGCTGAGGGCTGGATCCAGGACGCGCTTGCGAATCATCCCCACGTATGTATATTTCTTTGTAGCCATTTTGTTATCCATTTTGTTCGCCATTTATGTTCTCAATTTGTTCGCTCTTGTTTGCAATTGTTCGCCATTGTTCACATTATTTTCTGTTATTCTGTTTAGATTTCTATGTTAGTTTGTAGTGTATAACTTGTATTGTGTTTCCCTTTTTCTCTAAACCATCCACGGCGGTGTTAGAGCTGCTGTGGTTTTTAAATCCAAACCAGGTCTTGTGTTTTCACTGTTTACTGCAAAGGGCTTTTCTTAGCGTCTCAATCGCTCAAACAGCATACACATTGTTAAGGTTTTTAATCTTTACATCATTACAGTACTTGGTTATTAAGGTTTAGAGTATAAGTATATTCTCACTGTGTTTCATTAGCAAGGTTTAAAAGGTTATCCACTGTGTGTGTGCCCGCTGTGTGTGATCCGTACACTCAGCGCAGCGTGTGTACGCCAAGTGCGTACCACGTGCAGGACTCTGTACGCAAATAGCGTACAAAGTGCGTAGCACGTGCACGTGGTCTAGTGGCCATAACGGCTCCACGGTATTAGTATATAGCTTCATGTTTAAAGGTAATATTTGACATTATCAATTTGCTAGAGTGCTGAGGAACCTTGCACCGGCCCTGGACAGACCCATTGTAAAATCTGTCAGAGGGACACAGTTTAGGAGCAGCCAGTCCACAACCCCAGCGCCAGTATCTAATGCCTGTGAACACAGAATGCACACTGACATGCAGCGCTCTTTACACAGTAAAACACACTTGTAAAGCACCAAATTCGCTTGTGCCCCCCCCCCCTGTTTTGCACCCTGATACTTGTAATCAGAAGTGAAGGAGGACCAGCGATGTCTCTGCAGCCTGAGGAGAGAGAACATGGCACTGAGCAGTGTGCTGGTTGCCTGAGGAATAAGCTCCGCCCTTTTTACCTCAGAAACTTTTCATAATATTTATACTGGCAGGGGTAGGGCTGTGCCTGGGCATCTTATGCCCCCTTTTTGCCAGTTTATAGGGGTGTATTTGCTGCCCAGGGCACCCCACCCGCCCTGCACCCTGCAGTGCCTGTGTGTGTGGGCAGCAATGGCGCACTGCGCTCCCGCTAGCCACGCTGTACCTCAGCCGTCACTTTTCTTGATAGAAGATCTGTCTTCTTCTACTCACCTATCTTCTGACTTCTGGCTCTGTGAGGGGGGTGACGGCGTGCTGTGGGAGTGAGCATCTAGGCACGGCTAGCATTCAGTTCCCTTCAGGAGCTAATGGTGTCCTGTCAGCCAGAAGCAGAGCCATGAAACTCTTCAGGAAGTTGGTTCCTACTTCTGCCCCCTCAGTCCCACAGTCCCACGAAGCAGGGAGTCTGTTGTCAGCAGTTCTCCCTGAAAATAAAAAACCTAACATAAGTCTTTTCAGAGAAATTCAGTAGAGCTCCTCAGAGTGCATCCAGTCTGCCTGGGCCATACTTGCCTACTATTGAAAACTAGTTTCAGGGAGAATATAGGAAGTTAGAAGAGTTGCGCGGAGCTATATTGAGGAAGGCGGGGGAGGGAGGATCATGCTCTGCCCAAAGGGATGAGCCTAACTCCATCCAAGGGCGTATCTATTGCCACTCGAGGATGTACTGCAGTGGCATGTGAAAACCATAGTACTAAGATGTAGACATGGCTGCTGCCACTTGATAGAGCTATTGGCAATAAATTACATTAGCAACCGCATAATTATAGAGACAAATTGGATCGGATATTTGAATACGTGGTTTTTATAATTTCGTAATGCCATTGCTCTTTTAGTTAGTATACCATGAAAGAATAAATTACACATTAGTGTAGATGTCCAACATGTAGGTTAAGATTATTTTTATATTTTTGCTGCACATAGATCCTTAGCAGGTGTGATTTAGTTACACGCAATATTTTTTTTAATGTAATATTAGCAAATTATTAAATATTTAATGTGCACAGCAAAGGTGCCTACACACTTAGCAATATAGTAACCGATATCTCTAATTTTCCCCCTCCTGAGCAATATAGTTTACTATATCGCCCAGTGGATATGCAGCCGACGATGAGCGATCCGTGCATGCAGCTCAATTTGGACTCATTGTTCAAAGCTGCATGCTCTAGCCGGCTGTGGCATAATGTCACTGTGCGATATCATTAGTGATATCGCACAGTGTGTATGTCCATCGTGAGGCGGCCTGGGAGGGGAAACACTAGGCGATGTAGCTCACCAAGCACAACGTCTAGTGTGTACCCACCTAAAGGGAAAAGAAACACTGTGCACATCACGCCCAACTGTCCCTCCATAGGACCCCAGAGAGCAATTAGATCTCCAGGAAGCCTTACATCACGCCCAACTGTCCCTCCATAGGACCCCAGAGAGCAATTAGATCTCCAGGAAGCCTTACATACCTCCATACTGTATATCTCCATTAAAATCTTCATACATTCCATAAATATAAGAACCATATGGTCCATCTAGTCTGCTCTTTAGCGTTAGGGTATTAGGGTTATGGTATTAGGGTTAGGGGTCTAGAGTATTAGGGTTAGTTTTTTGGGGATTGGGTTAGGATATTAGGGATAGGATTTTAAGGTTGGTTTAGCGGTTTGGGTTAAATATTACATGTAGGCATTATGGTTAGAGAGAGGTTTGCGGGTTAGGACTTTGAGGGTATTAAGATGAATGTTTAGGGTGAGGTTTAGGTTAGGGTACTATGGTGAGGATTAGGGTAGGGATACTCACCTCCTGGATTTACCAGGTTTGTACTGGATTTGGGGTATGTGAAGTGAGGTAAGGAATTTGGTATAAGATGTAGCAGAGAGTAGGGAGGAATATAACACAGGGAGAGTGCTCTGAGTCGGAAGGTGGTAGGGGGATACGATATAGGTGCATATATTTCCACTATTAGCTGCATGTTCTAGTAGAGTGTGTGAAACACATATACAAAACAAGTAAATGCTCCCAAGTACCAGAACCTACTACTTACAGTACGTTTATTAAGGTATTGGCCACCTTGTGTTTGGGGGAGAAGATGCTGTTGCTGAATCTGACGTAAGATGAATGGCGCTCACATGCTCAGACTCCGGAGTTTGCTAGGCAAGGCAGCCACCACTACCCACAACCCTGTATTATTAAGTAAAGCAACATCACGTGTCGTGAGATCCTCTCGTCCAGGTCCCACCCCCTATCGCATCCAAACTCATGCATAGGCAGTTCGGATTCCCAACAGGGCAGGGGAATCTGGGGGTTTTAATGAACACTGAAACAGGAGTCTCCCACAGGATGTGGGAGGGTAAGGAAATATGCCCCTTAGCCATACAGTGCACAAAATGCACCCCTCATACCCACACAGTACCCAGCATGCATTCCCTCATACCCACACAGTACCCAGCATGCATTCCCCATACCCACACAGTGTCCCTCATACCCACACAGTTACAGCATGCATTCCCCATACCCACACAGTGTCCCTCATACCCACAAGGTGCCCAGCATGCACCCCTCAAAACCACAGTGCTCAGCATATACTACTCCATACCGACACAGTGCCGAGCATACATCACCCCATACCCACAGTGCCCAGCATTTGCCCCCAATGCCCACAGTGTCCAGCATACCTCCCACACACATACAGTATCTACACCTCCCATATCCCACAGTGTCCAGCATACACTCCCTCATACTCATAAGTGCCCAGCATAAACCCCAACCCCCACTCCCATACCCACAGTTTCCCAGCACACACAGCACAAACCAGCAAGGCCAGATTCACCCCCTCCACCATACCCATATAGTGCCAGACATAGTACACACATAACCGATAAGTAAAATAATCAGCTCTACCTGATGCAAATTCACAGCATCTGCCACAGACCCTGAGGAGCAACAGAGTATGGAGGAGGAGAAGGTAATAGCAGTCCTCACTGCAGGGGGGTGACGATTACATTACAGGAGTACTATAATAAACGCCTCTCTGTCACTTGCTCTCCCCCTGGTGGCCGCCGGCAGCAGCTGCATCTAGAGACTCTAAACCAAGATCCAGGCTACCGTGCACTGTGCAGTAAGGTGAGACAGCATTGCGGCGGGGCAGGGGAATCCAGGGTTTTAATAATTAGCTTTCCGGGGCAGCAGGGTAATGTACCGTGGTCCGGGAGCCTCCCGCAGGATGCGAGAGAGTAGGTAAGTATGGCCTGGGCACATTTCTAAAACTGAGGTCTGGAGGAGGGGCATAGACGGAGGAGCCAGTTCACACCCATTGAAAAGTCTTAAGAGTGCCCATGGCTCCTGCGGAACCGTCTATACCCCATGGTCATGAAGTGGACCCCAGCATCCTCTAGGACGTATGAGAAATATATAGGTCCATATATATTTGGACATTGACACAATTTTTGTTATTTTAGCTGTTTACAAAAAGATATTCAAATGACAGTTATATAATGAATAAAGTGCAGACTATCAGATTTAATTTGAGAGTATCATACCTCCCAACATTTGAGACCTGTGCGAGGGACATCTGTGCCCCCGATAAGGGGGCGTGCTCACGTTTTCGTCACACTCCCTCTGTTTCCACTGAATTGACGCTGTGTGCATGCGCACAGCGTCTATTCTCCGATGCTCTGCTAAGTAGAGCAGCAGTGATAGGAGCCACCCAACTGCCCCCTCCCCCACCGTGGGACACTTGGGAGGTATGCAGTATTCACATCAAAAATTATTTCGGAATGACAACTATTTTAATATGTAGCTCCCTCTTTTTCAAGTGTGGCATTTGCACTTGGAAGGTTCTCGGCCTTTTGGCTAAGATCAAGTGTAGTACCTGCTCGAGGGAAACACTTGGTGGAGTACCTGTTCTTACACTAAGAGCGTGAGAGGTTCCTAGTGTGGAATGGAGAAACACCTTGTGGAGTACCATGCTTGGGTGTGGCAATGCCTCTGGTCGAGAGTGGAGAAAAACTGGGCTTAGTATCCGCTACCTTCTTAGGGGTTGAAATAGGACTCCTTACGTGGAGCGGGAACGGCCTGGTCTAGTATCTACTCTCGTACTGGGGGTTGATTTATTTATACACGCACGTGTTTTGCACTTATGCACAACACTAGCACTTATTTATGTTTTGTAGTGTGCCACATCAGGTTTTTTTGTTCGGGGTTTAGGTGAGACCCTTATGGGCCACCCTCTCCCCTAGTTGCTGAGGCCCTCTCCTTTTGGGGAGGGCCAGAGGCTGTTTTCGATCCCCAGGGGGAAGCTTCGGCCAACCTTGGGGATACACGAGGGTCCCTCTGTGCTTTGGCAAGGGGGGACCCACAGTCCCTTTTTCCCCTCAGTAGGCCTTTTGGCTCTGAGGGATAAGGGAGTAACGGGGCCCTTCTCCTTTCGGAGAGGGTCCAAGAACCTGCACCCCCAGCACGTTTGGTCACAGACACTGGGTGATGAAGCCACGCACCTCGGGCTTCAAGTTAAAAAAATTATAATTTGCATTTGGAAGGTGTTGCTGTGTACCTACGACATGCGGCCATAGGAGCTCTCAATGAAAAACAAAACAAAAAATATCCATCAGAGAGATAGTGGGAATCTTAGGAATGGCCAAGCAGTCTTCTACAGTCTGAGAAAAAAAAGAATGCACTGACGAGCTCAGTAACACAAAAAGGCCTGGGCATTCACAGAAAACAACAGTGGGGGGTGAAAGAAGGATTCCTTCCATGGTAACAGTGGCAACACCAAGGTCAGTGACAACTGGTGAGGCCCCAGAAACCCCCATCGAGTGACGAAGGCACGCATGGTCGAAAAGCGGTAGGCGTGGCTTTGTTGGAGTCCCACTGACATCAATGAAGGGGCGTGGCTTTACTGGGGAAGTGCACCAGGTTTATGTCACACTGCAGTACCCGGCTCCTAACGTTGTCAAGGAGTCTGCATTTTGATGACACCCACTGGCAAGATGACACCCGGGAGCGGCCGCATCCTCCTTGTGACGCCACTACATCGTAAAGCTGATGCGATATGTCTGTGAACGACGTCATTCACAAACATATCGTGGGTACACACCCACCGACAGGCTTGCGATATATTGTCTGTTTGCTTGAACGGCTGATATATCGTCCAGTGTATGCACAGCTTACTCTCTCTCTCTCTCTCAAACTACCGCCCCATTTCTCAGCATCCTTGCCCATCGAAGCTACTTGAGAGACTTGCCTACACTCACCCAGCATTTTTTTTCTTTTATTCAATGCTTTTTATTGATTTTCATTGTACAATACAAACATTGAAATAAAACCAACACAAGAAACATAAAACATTACCCTGAGTACTTTTTGTTGATCGTTACATAGAAGATTGTATCAGAATTTGTATAATACAATATTATAAAGAATACAAGTGTTGTTTTCAAATACGATGGGGATCATGTCTACACAAATAAACTTGGTGTGACCATCAGGTCTTAAAAGACTAATAATGATACATTTTATGTAGAGATCAATGTAGTATCAATGTCTGGGACATACAGTAACCACTCACATTCACTGTGTTGTATGAAAAGCATATTCTATGGGTTTAATAACCAGTAGAGGTGTATGGGGAATCCAACCACCTATTCCATATATCATAGTATTTTTTCCCCACTTTCCTAACAATATATACATTTCTCTGACGTCCTAAGTGGATGCTGGGGACTCCGTCAGGACCATGGGGATTAGCGGCTCCGCAGGAGACAGGGCACAAAACTAAAGCTTTAGGATCAGGTGGTGTGTACTGGCTCCTCCCCCTATGACCCTCCTCCAAGCCTCAGTTAGGTTTTTGTGCCCATCCGAGCAGGGTGCAATCTAGGTGGCTCTCTTAAGGAGCTGCTTAGAAAAAGTTTTTAGGTTTCTTATTTTCAGTGAGTCCTGCTGGCAACAGGCTCACTGCATCGAGGGACTTAGGGGAGAGAAGTTCAACTCACCTGCGTGCAGGATGGATTGGCTTCTTAGGCTACTGGACACCATTAGCTCCAGAGGGAGTCGGAACACAGGTCTCACCCTGGGGTTCGTCCCGGAGCCGCGCCGCCGACCCCCCTTGCAGATGCTGAAGATTGAAGGTCCAGAAACCGGCGGCAGAAGGCTTTTCAGTCTTCATGAAGGTAGCGCACAGCACTGCAGCTGTGCGCCATTGTTGTCATACACTTCACACCAACGGTCACGGAGGGTGCAGGGCGTTGCTGGGGGCGCCCTGGGCAGCAATGTATAATACCTTATTCTGGCTAAAAATACATCACATATAGCCCCTGGAGGCTATATGGATGTATTTAACCCCTGCCAGGTCTCAAAAAAACGGGAGAAGAAGCCCGCCGAAAAGGGGGCGGGGCCTACTCTCCTCAGCACACAGCGCCATTTTCCCTCACAGAAATGCTGGTGGGAAGGCTCCCAGGCTCTCCCCTGCACTGCACTACAGAAACAGGGTTAAAACAGAGAGGGGGGGCACTTATTTGGCGATATGTATATATATATTAAAATGCTATAAGGGAAAAACACTTATATAAAGGTTGTCCCTGTATAATATAGCGTTTTTGGTGTGTGCTGGCAAACTCTCCCTCTGTCTCCCCAAAGGGCTAGTGGGGTCCTGTCCTCTATCAGAGCATTCCCTGTGTGTGTGCTGTGTGTCGGTACTTGTGTGTCGACATGTATGAGGACGATGTTGGTGAGGAGGCGGAGCAATTGCCGGTAATGGTGATGTCACTCTCTAGGGAGTCGACACCGGAATGGATGGCTTATTTAAGGAATTACGTGATAATGTCAACACGCTGCAAGGTCGGTTGACGACATGAGACGGCCGGCAAACCAATTAGTACCTGTCCAGGCGTCTAAAACACCGTCAGGGGCGTTAAAACGTCCTTTTACCTCAGTCGGTCGACACAGACACAGACACGGACACTGACTCCAGTGTCGACGGTGAAGAAACAAACGTATTTTCCTTTAGGGCCACACGTTACTTGTTAAGGGCAATGAAGGAGATGTTGCATATTTCTGATACTACAAGTACCACAAAAAAGGGTATTATGTGGAGTGTGAAAAAACTACATGTGGTTTTTCCTGAATCAGATAAATTAAATGAAGTGTGTGATGATGCGTGGGTTTCCCCCGATAGAAAATTATTGGCGGTATACCCTTTCCCGCCAGAAGTTATGGCGCGTTGGGAAACACACCTTAGGGTGGATAAGGCGCTCACACGCTTATAAAAACAAGTGGCGTTACCGTCTCCAGATACGGACGCCCTCAAGGAGCCAACTGATAGGAGGTTGGAAAATATCCTAAAAAGTATATACACACATACTGGTGTTATACTGCGACCAGCGATCGCCTCAGCCTGGATGGGCAGCGCTGGGGTGGCTTGGTCGGATTCCCTGACTGGAAATATTGATACCCTTGACAGGGACAGTATTTTATTGACTATAGAGCATTTAAAAGATGCATTTCTATATATGCGAGATGCACAGAGGGATATTGGCACTCTGGCATCAAGAGTAAGTGCGATGTCCATATCTGCCAGACGATGTTTATGGACACGACAGTGGTCAGGTGATGCAGATTCCAAACGGCACATGGAAGTATTGCCGTATAAAGGGGAGGAGTTATTTGGGGTCGGTCCATCGGACCTGGTGGCCACGGCAACAGCTAGAAAATCCACCTTTTTTACCCCAAGTCACATCTCAGCAGAAAAAGACATTGGCCCTCATTCCGAGTTGTTCGCTCGGTATTTTTCATCGCATCGCAGTGAGAATTCTCTTAGTGCGCATGCGTAATGTTCGCACTGCGCATGCGTCAAGTAACTTTACTAAGAAGAAAGTAATTTTACTCACGGCTTTTTCGTCGCTCCGGAGAACGCATTGTGATTGACAGGAAATGGGTGTTACTGGGCGGATGTACGGCGTTTTAGGGGCGTGTGGCAGGAAACGCTACCGTTTCCGGAAAAAACGCAGGCGTGTCTGGAGAAACGGTGGGAGTGCTTGGGCGAACGCTGGGTGTGTTTATGACGTCAGCCGGGACCGAAAAGCACTGAATTGATCGCACAGGCAGAGTAAGTCTGGAGTTACTCAGAAACTGCTAACTCGGTTTTGATCGC
Organism: Pseudophryne corroboree; assembly: GCF_028390025.1. Lineage (NCBI taxonomy): Eukaryota > Metazoa > Chordata > Amphibia > Anura > Myobatrachidae > Pseudophryne > Pseudophryne corroboree. The sequence continues at coordinate 831,731,366 of NC_086444.1, read as the reverse complement.
AATATTGCGAATACATCGGTCGCACATTTAAGATGTTTAGATTCACTCCCAGTAGGCGGCGGCTTAGCGTGTGTAACTCTGCTATAATCGCCTTGCGAGCGAACAACTCGGAATGAGGGCCATAGTCTTTTCAGCCTCAGTCCTTTCGTCCCCATAATATCTGCCCAGGGATAGAGGTAAGGGAAGAAGACTGCAGCAGGCAGCCCATTCCCAGGAACAGAAGCCTTCCACCGCTTCTGCCAAGTCCTCAGCATGACGCTGGGGCCGTACAAACAGGTGCGGTGGGGGGTCGTCTCAAGAGTTTCAGCACGCAGTGGGCTCACTCGCAAGTGGACCCCTGGATCCTACAAGTAGTATCCCAGGGGTACAGATTGGAAATTCGAGACGTCTCCCCCTCGCAGGTTCCTGAAGTTTGCTTTACCAACGTCTACCTCCGACAGGGAGGCAGTATTGGAAACAATTCACAAGCTGTATTCCCAGCAGTTGATAATCAAAGTACCCCTCCTACAACAAGTAAAGGGGTATTATTCCACACTATATTGTGGTACTGAAGCCAGACGGCTCGGTGAGACCTATTCTAAATGGAGTCACTCAGAGCAGTGATAGCGAACCAGGAAGAAGGGGACTATATGGTGTCCCTGGACATCAAGGATGCTTACCTCCATGTCCAAATTTGCCCTTCTCACAAAGGGTACCTCAGGTTCGTGGTACAAAACTGTCACTATCAGTTTCAGACGCTGCCGTTTGGATTGTCCACGGCACCCCGGGTCTTTACCAAGGTAATGGCCGAAATGATGATTCTTCTTCAAAGAAAAGGCGTCTTAATTATCCCTTACTTGGACGATCTCCTGATAAGGGCAAGGTCCAGAGAACAGTTGGAGGTCTGAGTAGCACTATCTCAAGTAGTTCTACGACAGCACGGGTGGATTCTAAATATTCCAAAATCGCAGCTGTCTCCGACGACACGTCTGCTGTCCCTAGGGATGATTCTGGACACAGTCCAGAAAAAGTTGTTTCTCCCGGAGGAGAAAGCCAGGGAGTTATCCGAGCTAGTCAGGAACCTCCAAAAAACCAGGAAAAGTGTCAGTGCATCATTGCACAAGGGTCCTGGGAAAAATGGTGGCTTCTTACGAAGCGATTCCATTCGGCAGATTTCACGCAAGAACTTTTCAGTGGGATCTGCTGGACAAATGGTCCGGATCGCATCTTCAGATGCATCAGCGGATAACCCTGTCTCCAAGGACAAGGGTGTCTCTTCTGTGGTGGCTGCAGAGTGCTCATCTACTAAAGGGCCGCAGTTATGCATTCAGGACTGGGTCCTGGTGACCACGGATTCCAGCTTGAAAGGCTGGGGAGCAGTCACACAGGGAAAAAAATTTTTTTTCCAGGGAGTGTGATCAAGTCTGGGGACTTCTCTCCGCATAAATATACTGGAGCTAAGAGCAATTTACAATGCTCTAAGCTTAGCAAGACCTCTGCTTCAAGGTCAGCCGGTATTGATCCAGTGGGACAACATCACGGCAGTCGCCCACGTAAACAGACAGGGCGGCACAAGAAGCAGGAGGACAATGGCAGAAACTGCAAGGATTCTTCGCTGGGCGGAAAATCATGTGATAGCACTGTCAGCAGTTTTCATTCCGGGAGTGGACAACTGGGAAGCAGACTTCCTCAGCACGACCTCCACCCGGGAGAGTGGGGACTTCATCGAGAAGTTTTTTCCACATGATTGTGCACCGTTGGGAAAGACCAAAGGTGGACATGATGGCGTCCCGCCTGAACAAAAAACTGGACAGGTATTGCGCCAGGTCAAGAGACCCTCAGGCAATAGCTGTGGACGTTCTGGTAACACCATGGGTGTACCAGTCGGTGTATGTGTTCCCTCCTCTGCTTCTCATACCTAAGGTACTGAGAATTATAAGACGTAGAGGAGTAAGAACTATACTCGTAGCTCCGGATGGGCCAAGAAGGACTTGGTACCCGGAACTTCAAGAGATGCTCACAGAGGACTCAGGGCCTCTGCCGATAAGAAGGGACTTGCTTCAGCAAGTACCATGTCTGTTCCAAGACTTACCGCGGCTGCGTTTGACGGCATGGCGGTTGAACGCCGGATCCTAAGGGAAAAAGGCATTCCGGAAGAGGTCATTCCTACCCTGGTCAAAGCCAGGAAGGAGGTGACCGCACAACATTATCACCACATGTGGCGAAAATATGTTGCGTGGTGTGAGGCCAGGAAGGCCCCACGAAGAAATTTCAACTCGGTCGATTCCTGCATTTCCTGCAAACAGGAGTGTCTATGGGCCTCAAATTGGGGTCCATTAAGGTTCAAATTTCGGCCCTGACGATTTTCTTCCAGAAAGAATTGGCTTCAGTTCCTGAAGTCCAGAAATTTGACAAGGGAGTACTGCATATACAACCCCCTTTTGTGCCTCCAGTGGCACTGTGGGATCTCAACGTAGTCCTGGGATTCCTCAAATCACGTTGGTTTAAACCGCTCAAATCTGTGGATTTGAAATATCTCACATGGAAAGTGACCATGATGTTGGCCCTGGCCTCGGCCAGGCGAGTGTCAAAATTGGCGGCTTTGTCTCACAAAAGCCCATATCTGATTGTCCATTCGGACAGGGCAGAGCTGCGGACTCGTCCCCAGTTTCTCCCTAAGGTGGTGTCAGCGTTTCATCTGAACCAGCTTATTGTGGTACCTGCGGCTACTAGAGACTTGGAGGACTCCAAGTTGCTAGATGTTGTCAGGGCCCTGAAAATATAGATTTCCAGGACGGCTGGAGTCAGGAAAACTGACTTGCTGTTATCCTGTATGCACCCAAAAAACTGGGTGCTCTTGCTTCTAAGCAGACGATTGCTAGTTGAATGTGTAGTACAATTCAGCTTGCACATTCTGTGGCAGGACTGCCACAGCCAAAATATATAAATGCCCATTCCACAAGGAAGGTGGGCTCATCTTGGGCGACTGCCCGAGGGGTCTCGGCTTTACAACTTTGCCGAGCTGCTACTTGGTCAGGGGCACACCCTGGCTGAGGAGGACCTGGAGTTCTCTCACTCGGTGCTGCAGAGTCATCCGCACTCTCCCGCCCGTTTGGGAGCTTTGGTATAATCCCCATGGTCCTGACGGAGTCCCCAGCATCCACTTAGGACGTCAGAGAAAATAAGATTTTACTTACCGATAAATCTATTTCTCGTAGTCCGTAGTGGATGCTGGGCGCCCATCCCAAGTGCGGATTGTCTGCAATACTTGTACATAGTTATTGTTACAAAAAAATCGGGTTGTTATTGTTGTGAGCCGTCTGTTCAGAGGCTCCTACGTTTGTCATACTGTTAACTGGGTTTAGATCACAAGTTATACGGTGTGATTGGTGTGGCTGGTATGAGTCTTACCCGGGATTCAATATCCTTCCTTATTGTGTACGCTCGTCCGGGCACAGTATCCTAACTGAGGCTTGGAGGAGGGTCATAGGGGGAGGAGCCAGTACACACCACCTGATCCTAAAGCTTTAGTTTTGTGCCCTGTCTCCTGCAGAGCCGCTAATCCCCATGGTCCTGACGGAGTCCCCAGCATCCACTACGGACTACGAGAAATAGATTTATCGGTAAGTAAAATCTTATTATTTTTCATGTGCCACTGTGTCAGTGACCAAAGACTTCCATAAGGGAATAACCAGTCCCGAGGGGGCCATCCATGTCCAGGCTATACAGACATTTGCAAGAACACACATGTTAATAACATACTGGGGGTCATTCCGAGTTGTTCGCTCGGTATAAATCTTCGCATCGCAGCGATTTTCCGCTTAATGCGCATGCGCAATGTCCGCACTGCGACTGCGCCAAGTAAATTTGCTATGCAGTTAGGAATTTTACTCACGGCTTTTTCATCGTTCTGGCGATCGTAATGTGATTGACAGGAAATGGGTGTTACTGGGCGGAAACAGGCCGTTTTATGGGCGTGTGGGAAAAAACGCTACCGTTTCCGGAAAAAACGCAGGAGTGGCCGGAGAAACGGGGGAGTGTCTGGGCGAACGCTGGGTGTGTTTGTGACGTCAAACCAGGAACGACAAGCACTGAAATGATCGCAGATGCCGAGTAAGTCTGGAGCTACTCAGAAACTGCTACGAGGTGTGTAATCGCAATATTGCGAATACATCGTTCGCAATTTTAAGATGCTAAGATTCACTCCCTGTAGGCGGCGGCTTAGCATGAGCAAATCTGCTAAAATCCGCTTGCGAGCGAACAACTCGGAATGACCCCCACTGTGTAGCAGGCCTATCCAGCAGATCTTCATCCATCATAGACAATGGGGGTAATTCCAAGTTGATCGCAGCAGGATTTTTGTTAGCAATTGGGCAAAACCATGGGGGTAATTCTGAGTTGATCGCAGCAGCAAGAAAGTTAGCAATTGGGCAAAACCATGTGCACTGCAGGTGTGGCAGATATAACATTTGCAGAGAGAGTTAGATTTGGGTGGGTTATTTTATTTCTGTGCAGGGTCAATACTGTCTGCTTTATTTTTACACTGCAATTTAGATTGCAGATTGAACACACCACACCCAAATCTAACTATCTCTGCAAATGTTATATCTGCCCCCCCTGCAGTGCACATGGTTTTGCCCAATTGCTAAAAAATTTCCTGCTGCGATCAACTTGGAATTACCCCCTCTGTTCACTGCAGGGGAGGCAGATATAACGTGCAGAGAGAGTTAGATTTGGGTGTGGTGTGTTCAATCTAATTTGCAGTGTAAAAATAAAGCAGCCAGTATTTACCCTGCACAGAAATAAAATAACCCACCCAAATCTAACTCTTTCTGCACATGTTATATCTGCCTCCCCTGCAGTGCACATGGTTTTGTCCAATTGCTATAAAAATCCTGCTGCGATCAACTTGGAATTACCCCCGATATACATACAAATGGGGTAAGGGCAGTTTGTGGAATGTCCGTAGACACAATAATATTAATAACAGCCTCCCAAAATGTAGCTACCACAGGGCATGTCCAAAGCAGATGCCAGAACATGCCCTTCCCCGAAGAACATTTAGGACACCTGGAGTCAGCTCTCCCTCCAAATCACACTTTCTTAACTCACAATGTATTGGACCCACATCAGTGAGGCTTTAATTTCCAACACTCTACAGAGACAGCACTGACTAAGGTAGTGAATGATCTGGTCATTACTCACTTCTTATTCTTCTACACCTTAGCTTTAGGCTGCGGGAGGGGGGTTAGGTTTAGGCACACGCCAAGGGGGTTAGGGTTAGGCTGCAGGGTGGGGGAGGTTAGGGTAGGCTGCAGAAAGGAAGGGGGGGTTAGGGAATTGACACCACCGGGGGACTGTTAAGGTTAGGCACTAAGGGGGGATGGTTAGGTATAGGCTGCGGGAAAGGGGGGGGAGTTAGGTTTAGGCACCACCGGGAGTGGTTAGGGTTAGGCACAATTAGGGTTAGGCTGCGGAGAGTGAGGGTTAGGGGGTAAGGGAGGGAGGATACGGTACCTAACGCACCCCTGGCGGCAATGCCGTGATCGAGATGGCGACGCCGGGATACTGACAGCCAGCATACCGACCACCGGCTTTTCATACTGAATCACCTCAGACTTATGATAGCCAGTAAGTAACAGCAGTGTTTGATTGACTTGGACAGGTATTAGCATGCGACTGCTTGATATTTCCTGTACCAAAGTCTTTAATATGGTGAACACTTCTGAGTATTTCAGATTGCTTCTGTCTATGCCTTGGAAGCATATCCAGGATGTAGCCTACTACTTTCTAGGGTGTTTGGGAGTTTTCCAACGTTCTGTGAGAGTAGGCAACTCTGTACTAACCTGTATGACACCGCATTAAGGGGGCATTTATCATAGATTGCATATTGCATGTGATATGGGCGGGATGTTACCACCCAGGATCACATTGCAATATGTGATTCTATTGGTGGGATGTATCATCCAGCACATGCAGGAACAAAAAAAACACTAACTGCAGGGATATAACCCCCTGTAGATAAAAAGGAGCGCTGTCCGCACCAATTAAAGGAGACAATTAAAAATGTTCACAATAAAAAACATAAGATTTTACTTACCGGTAAATCTATTTCTCGTAGTCCGTAGTGGATGCTGGGGACTCCGTAAGGACCATGGGGAATAGACGGGCTCCGCAGGAGACATGGGCACTTTAAGAAAGAATTTAGATTCTGGTGTGCTCTGGCTCCTCCCACTATGTCCCACCTCCAGACCTCAGTTAGAGAAACTGTGCCCGGAAGAGCTGACAGTACAAGGAAAGGATTTTGGTAATCCAGGGCAAGATACATACCAGCCACACCAATCACACCGTATAACTTGTGATAAACTTACCCAGTCAACAGTATGAACAACAACAGAGCATCAGTTCAACCCTGATGCAACAATAACATAGCCCTTATTGCAGCAATAACTATATACAAGTTGTTATGTTCCTGATGCTCAGAACTAGAGAGATGTTGTGTAGAGAGTCCAGAGCACCAGGACGTGACGCTGAAATAAGGGATGGTACGGGAATAGCCCCTAACACCCTACCTCCATTGTTTTACCCGTGTGGTCAGTTCATGCCTGAGTGACTATGGTTTCTTGGGCCCACGGCAGCCGCGTTTGAAGGGCGGATTAGGTCTGCCCAACTCCGATGCCCCCAGGTCTTAGAGTGAGACAAGGCGTGAACCGAGACAGGAAAATAACAAGGGGACCTCTAACTAAAGCAAACAGAAAGCTAGGGGCTACTAACTACCCTAAAACTAAATATATGTGCGGCACGCCGCCAAAGGAAAAGAACAACAAAAGATACCACTGTCCACACCCCCACACGGCACCGCCGCGTACCGGGGAGGACAGTGAAAAGCGGAAATCTCCGCAAAAACCACCAATACAAAATTAACACAAGGACTAAGCGGCCTAGGCCGCAACACGCGGCAGAAGCCGCTACTCACGAAACCGGGAGAGTATCCCAACAAGCGAGAACCCCCAGATGACTGCAACAGGTTCACTTCGACAGGAAGGATTCCCAGGACCGGCTTCAGAACTCCAGGACTCAGGAGCACAGGGAGCAAGATCGACCAGATACAGCTGACCAGGAACAGACGTTGCAAGGCAGGAACAGCATACAGGAAGCTATCACCGGCGAGGCTGCAGTGTGCTGGCTCCCATAAAAAGACCCTGCTGGCCAATGACAGGAGGGCCAGCAAGACCAGCCCCCAGACCCTAATTACTAGTTGTCGTGCAGCTGCCCTGCTGCACGAGCAACTAATCATTCTTATCTGGCAACGGGGAACGCGGTCCGCCAATGGCGTCCCCGTTGCTATGGACCCAGCGGCTGAGGACGCCCGGCGTCCTAGCATTGCCAGGGACCCGGCGGCTACAGCACGCACGGCGTCCTGGCGTTGCTAGGTGCCGGGCGGGCAGGGAGGGAGGTGCGGCGGCCGTGAACGTCGCTCGGAAGCAGACCGAGCGGCGCCGCGGACCGCGGCACCTAACAGTACCCCCCCCTTGAGGAGGGGTTAAAGAACCCCTAAAGCCGGGTTTCTGAGGAAATTCCTGAAAGAATAATCTCTTAAATTTAGGGGCATGTAAATTGTTATCCAGGACCCAAGACCTTTCTTCCGGGCCATAGCCTTTCCAGTGAACCAAAAAATAAAGCCGGCCCCTAGAAACTTTGGAATCTAAAACCTTCTCCACCAAGAACTCTTGTTGCCCCTGAACATCCACCGGAGGTCTACCCTGGGAAGTCTTCCGAGGAAATCTCCTGGAAGAAAAATACTGCTTCAGAAGGGAACAGTGAAAAGTATTGCCAATCTTGAGTGATTTAGGCAAGCGTAGCCGAAAAGCAACTGGGTTGACCTTCTTAACGATAAGGAACGGTCCAATAAATTTGGGTCCCAATCTAGCCGAGGGTTGTCGGAGCTTGATGTTGCGGGTTGACAACCACACCTTATCTCCCACCTTAAAAGTGCATGGGCGTCGGAACCTATCAGAAATTGTTTTTTCTCGGAAGGCAGCCTTCTTAAGGGCAAGGTTTTGGCCGAATATAGCCGTAAATACTGTCTTAACGACTGATTAACACGTTCAGTTTGTCCGTTAGACTGTGGATGGTACCCAGATGTTAAAGAGAGTTTCATATTTAATGAGGCACAAAAACGTTTCCAGAAACGGGCAATGAATTGCGGTCCCCGATCAGAGACAATATCCCTGGGTAAACCATGGAGCCTGAACACATGGCGAAGAAACAAAACTGCCAACCCTTGAGCAGAGGGTAATCGGGGGAGAGCAATGAAGTGGGCCATCTTACTAAAACGGTCTACTACCACCCAAATGACTCGAAATCCAGCTGAGAGAGGAAGGTCCACCACGAAATCCATGGATATATGTGACCATGGCCTGAGAGGAACGGCTAGAGGCATGAGTTGCCCGACCGGCAACGATCGAGATACCTTGTACTGAGCACAAACCTGACAGGAACGGACAAATTCCCTTACATCTTTAGAAAGATTAGGCCACCACACTGAGCGATAGATTAACTCCAAGGTCTTAGTGATACCCGGATGACCAGAAACCTTATTATCATGAAACTCAGCTAGAACAGTGCCTCTCAGAAATTCAGGGACAAAGAGACGATCTGCAGGAGTGACTTTGGGAGCCTGCTGCTGAAGCTTTGTAAATAAATCCTGAGTGAGGCCAGCCCGGATGACAGACGATGGGACTATGGAGGTAGTAGCCGGGTGGTTATTGTGAACCGGAAGAAAACAACGTGACAGGGCATCGGCTTTTGTATTCTTGGAACCGGGCCTGAAGGTGATAATAAACCTGAAACGAGTAAAAAACAGCGCCCAACGTGCCTGTCGAGCATTAAGCCGTTTAGCTGATTCAATATACTGCAGGTTCTTGTGGTCAGTAAACACCGTAATGGTATGCCTTGCTCCTTCCAGCCAGTGCCTCCACTCCTCGAAAGCCCATTTAACTGCCAACAATTCTCGATTACCAACATCATAGTTGGATTCTGCGGAGGAGAATTTTCTGGACATGAAGGCACATGGGTGTAATTCCTGAGACTCCGAGTCTTCCTGAGAAAGGATTGCCCCCACTCCAACCTCTGAGGCATCTACCTCGACAATAAAGGGGAGATCCGGGTTAGGGTGTCTGAGTACTGGAGCTGAGACAAAGGCCTGCTTTAAGGCCAGGAAGGCAGACTTGGCTTCAGGCGACCAATTGGAAGGGTCCGCTCCTTTTTTAGTCAATGCCACAATAGGAGCAACCAAATCTGAGAAGGTATGAATAAAACGCCTATAGTAATTTGCAAACCCTAAAAAGCGCTGAATTGCTTTTAAGTTCGTGGGTTGTGCCCAATTTAGGATGGCCTGGAGTTTTTTTGGTTCCATGAAAAACCCCTTAGGAGAAATAATATACCCCAGGAAGGACACTTCTGTGATGTGGAAATCACATTTCTCCAGTTTGGCGTACAAATGATTTTCCCGTAACTTCTGAAGGACCAGTCGCTCATGGGTAATATGTTGTTCAAAAGACTCAGAGTAAATCAAAATGTCGTCTAAATAAACGACTACGAACTTTCCTAGAAAGTCGCGAAGGACGTCGTTAATGAGATCTTGAAATACAGCAGGAGCATTAGACAGCCCAAACGGCATCACCAGGTATTCATAATGTCCCGACTGTGTGCTGAAAGCCGTCTTCCACTCATCCCCAGATTTTATTCGGATGAGATTGTAAGCCCCTCTAAGATCGATCTTGGAAAAGATAACGGCAGTCCGGAGCTGATCAAATAGTACTGAAATCAGTGGCAAGGGGTAGGTGTTTTTAACAGAAATTTTATTCAGAGCCCGATAATCAATACATGGTCTGAGCGACCCATCTTTTTTCTCAACAAAAAAGAACCCTGCACTCAATGGAGATTTCGAGGGCCTAATGAAGCCTTTTTTTTAGGCTCTCCTGTACATAATCATTCATTGCCGTAGTTTCCGGCCCAGACAGGGCATATAGTCTCCTTTTAGGCAAAGAGGCACCGGGAACTAAGTCAATAGCGCAGTCATAGGACCGATGAGGAGGCAGAATATCCGCATTACCCTTGGAGAAAACATCGGCAAAGTCCTGATATTCCAAAGGAATAAGTTCTGGGGTGACTGCCGCAACCCGGACTGGACGGGAAATACATTCCTTAACACAAAAGGGACCCCATCGGGAAATCTCCCCAGACCGCCAATCTATGGTGGGATTATGAAAGGCAAGCCAGGGATGATCCAAAACTACGGGGACAGCCGGACAATGGGTAAGGTAAAATTCGATTTTCTCCGAATGTAGGGCCCCCACTGTCAGTTGTACTGGAGGTGTGCGGTGAGTGATTACCCCATTAGAAAGCGGACCACCATCCAAGCCGTGCATGGTGATACGTTTATCCAAAGGTATCTGTGGAACGCCCAAAGCCTGAGCCCAACCAAGATCCATGAAATTTCCCGCAGCTCCACTGTCGACGAAGGCCGACACCAACGAACTGAGACTACCAAAGGAAATTTTTACAGGAACTAATAAAGAATCAGTAGAGGAGATCAATTGCAGACCCAAGTGAACCCCCTCACAATTCACTTGGTCAGAGCGTTTCCCTGCTTATTCGGGCAATTATGCGCGATATGTCCTTTGCCACCACAATACAAGCAAATACCAGAATTTAGCCTTCTGGTTCTTTCCTCTGGGGACAGCCGGGAGAGACCCATTTGCATGGGCTCCTCGACGTCCTCAGGGAAAGTATACACACATGGACTAGGCCTGAAACTAGCTCCTCTTTCAGCCCTCCGCTCCGGGAGACGGCGATCAATTTTAATAGCAAGCTCCATGAGTTTGTCTAAAGTCTCTGGAGCGGGGTACTGCAGGAGACAGTCTTTAATAACTTCAGACAAACCGAGGCGAAACTGACTGCGCAGGGCCGGGTCATTCCAGCCACAGTCGTTCGACCAACGGCGAAACTCAGTACAACACGCCTCTGCTGGATTTTTCCCTTGCTGAAGTGCACGCAGGTGGCTCTCAGCCGACGCTTCTCTATCAGGGTCATCGTACAAAAGGCCTAGAGACTTAAAAAAGGCATCTACAGATAGCAAGGCAACATCATCGGCTTTTAGCCCAAAAGCCCAGGTTTGCGGATCGCCTTGTAGTAAAGACATCACAATCCCGATTCGTTGAGACTCAGTACCAGAGGATCGGGGCCTTAAACGAAAATAAAGCTTACAAGCTTCCTTGAAATAAAAAAAACACCTTTTGGTTACCTGAAAAACGGTCAGGAAGGTGCATCTTTGGTTCTGGAATCATACTCGGGGAGGCTCGCAAAAGATCTTCCTGCGATCTCACCCGAAGAGTAAGATCCTGAACCATCTGAGTTAGTTCCTGAATCTGGTTGGCCAAAAGCTGGCTGGGATTCGGTCCTAATACTGCCGGATTCATGAGGCCGAATTTCAAGGCCCATCAAAAACAAATAACTCTTTATATATATATTTTTTTTGTTTGTTTTTGGGCCGGTGATAATGTTACGTTCCTGATGCTCAGAACTAGAGAGATGTTGTGTAGAGAGTCCAGAGCACCAGGACGTGACGCTGAAATAAGGGATGGTACGGGAATAGCCCCTAGCACCCTACCTCCATTGTTTTACCCGTGTGGTCAGTTCACGCCTGAGTGACTATGGTTTCTTGGGCCCACGGCAGCCGCGTTTGAAGGGCGGATTAGGTCTGCCCAACTCCGATGCCCCCAGGTCTTAGAGTGAGACAAGGCGTGAACCGAGACAGGAAAATAACAAGGAGACCTCTAACTAAAGCAAACAGAAAGCTAGGGGCTACTAACTACCCTAAAATTAAATATATGTGCGGCACGCCGCCAAAGGAAATGAACAACAAAAGATACCACTGTCCACACCCCCACGCGGCACCGCCGCGTACCGGGGAGGACAGTGAAAAGCGGAAACCTCCGCAAAAACCACCAATACAGAATTAACACAAGGACTAAGCGGCCTAGGCCGCAACACGCGGCAGAAGCCGCTACTCACGAAACCGGGAGAGTATCCCAACAAGCGAGAACCCCCAGATGACTGCAACAGGTTCACTTGGACAGGAAGGATTCCCAGGACCGGCTTCAGAACTCCAGGACTCAGGAGCACAGGGAGCAAGATCGACCAGATACAGCTGACCAGGAACAGACGTTGCAAGGCAGGAACAGCATACAGGAAGCTATCACCGGCGAGGCTGCAGTGTGCTGGCTCCCATAAAAAGACCCTGCTGTCACAATCCTGACTGTAGGTTTTATATTTGGTGACTTACCCCTGCCATCTGTCCTGGATCCTGTGTCTTTTCACTCACGGAGTTAAACAGCTTGTCAGTTTTCCTGAGTTCTCTGCCTGAGAGGTAATAGGTAATCAGCTCCACCTGTGGTGATCTCCTGTGTGAGGCTGAATTCAGTAATCTAAAAGCAAGCATCCTGTGTTTTGCAGAAGTCCAGGCTTCAGTGTTCTCTTGGCCTGCTAGGCCTCATTCTACATCACAGCCTTGGCTAGAGTAGTCACATGACAGTGACATCACCTAATCCTGCCCACCAATCATCAAGGACCAGGAAGTATAAATCAGGAGGCTGAGTTGTAATCTGGGCCTGTTCCTTATGTCACATACAGCCTTGTGTGGGTCTTAAGCTGAGCTCCCTAAAGGTAACCTTTGTACCTAAGTTCCTGTGGAAACTCTGCTCCCTTGTTACCGTTTGGTTTACTTGTGTGTTGCCATTTGATTTCACCATTTCCCTGAGTCTCAATGTAAAGGTACAGCTGCAATGTTTCGTCTTAAAGGCACAGTACTGAATTCCGTGTTCTCCCCTGAAAACCACAGCTGTCGTGTTTCAGTTTTACTGCTGTTGTAGTTGGGATCTCCAGGGCTCAGTACCTCGTGCCTCAGTACCTCCGTGCCACAGCACCTCCGTGCCACAGCACCTCCGTGCCTCAGTACCTCCGTGCCACAGCATCTCCGTGCTTCCAGCATCTCCGTGCCTCAGCACCTCCGTGCTTCCAGCATCTCCGTGCCTCGGTACCTCCGTGCCTCAGTACCTCCGTGCCTCAGCACCTCCGTGCTTCCAGCATCTTCGTGCCTCAGTACCTCCGTGCCTCAGCACCTCCGTGCTTCCAGCATCTTCGTGCCTCAGTACCTCCGTGCCTCAGCACCTCCGTGCTTCCAGCATCTTCGTGCCTCAGTACCTCCGTGCTTCCAGCACCCCCGTGCCTCAGTACCTCCGTGCCTCAGTACCTCCGTGCCTCAGTACCTCCGTGCTTCCAGCACCTCAGCATCTCCGTGCCTCAGCATCTCCGTGCCACAGCATCTCCGTGCTTCCAGCACCTCCGTGCCTCAGCACCCCTACGCACCCCAGTGCCTCCACGCACCCCAGTGCCTCCACGCACCCCAGTGCCTCCACGCACCCCAGTGCCTCCACGCACCTCAGTGCCTCCACGCACCTCAGTGCCTCCAAGCACCTCAGTGTCCGCAAGCACCTCAGTGTCCGCAAGCACCTCAGTGTCCGCAAGCACCTCAGTGTCCGCAAGCACCTCAGTGTCTCCAAGCACACCGTGCCCTTTAGCACAATTATACCTGGTATTCTTCACTGATTCATCAGTGCCTTTCCAGTTCTGTCTTTCAGGAGACCTTCAGCATGCCTCCTGTCTGCCGACCTAATCCTGCATGAGGAGAACCTAGATTCGGCCATCTCTGCTGCGGTTCCTCTTCCCAGTCACCGGAGGAAACCCAGAGTCCACAGCATTTCCAAACCAGGTCAGTGGTAGTATTCACATAATCCTCCAGTCGCCCGCACAGACTTCACTACACCGGGTTCACAAAAACCTCAGTCATGACAGTAGGAACAGGCCACATGGACCCGGCCGAAAGTGTTAGTCTGACGCATGACCTCCTAAGCAATATTGCAGGACGCTTGGAAGGTCTGGAGTCGACTCAGCATCGATTGGCACAGTGTCTGCAGCGGAATTCGTCCTCCAGAGATTCTATGACCTTCTGCTCTAAGACTCCTGACCAACTGCAGATTTTCTACCAGATGTTACTACAGTTACAAGAACTTTTGTCTAGTATTCTCTCTGTGATGCCTGATCTCCTCAGGAATACTACCAACGTTGTTGATCCTGTTTTGTCCCATCCAGTTAATAGAGTCTCTTCCTCTGCGCAAGGGAAAGTTTTTCATCAGAGCTATCCACGGCCCAAGCTCTCTGAAGCTGAACGTCAGCGGCGTAAGGAGCTACATCTCTGTCTTTACTGTGGAAATTCTGGTCATTTTGTTAAAGACTGCATTCTTCGCAAGCCAGGTAATAGTGACAAATCTCAGTATCATAGTGCTCATGTCTACAAGTCATCCACAGTATCCGATTCTTCTGCTGCTGACGGGGGTATCAAGAAGGCTACTCTTCTGAGAGAGACTCAAATTTATGACTGGGGTCCGGTGGTTAAAAGACCTTATCCCAAGTTGGGTGTCCAGAGAAGAATGTTCAAGCCATTTACAGTCACAGAGGAGTCCGTGTCCACAGACCCAGGAGGGGCGTCTTCAGAGCGTCCAGCCCCAGGAGGGGCGTCTTCAGAGCGTCCAGCCCCAGGAGGGGCGTCTTCAGAGCGTCCAGCCCCAGGAGGGGCGTCTTCAGAGCGTCCAGCCCCAGGAGGGGCGTCTTCAGAGCGTCCAGCCCCAGAGAGTCTTCAGAGTGCTGCCCAGCCAGAGATTCTACAGAGTGCTGCCCAGCCAGAGATTCTACAGAGTGCTGCCCAGCCAGAGATTCTACAGAGTGCTGCCCAGCCAGAGATTCTACAGAGTGCTGCCCAGCCAGAGATTCTACAGAGTGCTGCCCAGCCAGAGATTCTACAAAGTGCTGCCCAGCCAGAGATTCTACAGAGTGCTGCCCAGCCAGAGATTCTACAGAGTGCTGCCCAGCTCCGTGAAGAGGGGGCTCTTGCCTCAGCCCAGCCCCGTGAAGAGGGGGCTCTTGCCTCAGCCCAGCCCCGTGAAGAGGGGGCTCTTGCCTCAGCCCAGCCCCGTGAAGAGGGGGCTCTTGCCTCAGCCCAGCCCCGTGAAGAGGGGGCTCTTGCCTCAGCCCAGCCCCGTGAAGTGGGGGCTCTTGCCTCAGCCCAGCCCTGTGAAGAAAGGGCTCAGCCCGTCCCGGTTCCAGCCGGTCCAGCAATACTCCAGGCCCTGCCTGGTCAGTCCGTCCCGGTTCCAGCCGGTCCAGCAATACTCCAGGCCCAGCCTGGTCAGTCCGTCCCGGTTCCAGCCGGTCCAGCTATACTCCAGGCTCCGCCTGGTCAGTCCGTCCCGGTTCCAGCCGGTCCAGCAATACTCCAGGCCCAGCTTGGCCAGTCCGTTCCGGTTCCAGCCGGTCCAGCAATACTCCAGGACCAGCCTGGTCCGTCTCCTTTGGCTCCAGCCAATTCAAGTATCCTTGGATCCAATCCAGTCCTACTCGTCCAGCCAAAGCTTTCTTCAGTTTCATCCTCTAAGCTTTCGTCTGATGGTTTTCCACCTATTTACTTTGATGGAGATTTATTGCAATATGCCGCTCTGGTTGAACAATTTCTCTCTCGGATGGAGTCTGATCCTTCAGGTGCAGTAACTCTTTCCAACGTTACTCGATATCTGTTCCTGGCATTCAGAGGAAGAGCTTTGGAGTGGGCCAACATGCTCTTTGAGAGTAATGATCCTGTGTTCCATGACTTACAGACTTTCAGTAACGCTGTAGTTAAAGAATTTAGTCCTAAACCTTTGGAATCTGCATCAACGAAGGTCCTAAATTCTTCTGTATGAATTTCTCAAGTTCCTCTAAGATTCAAGATGGGTGTCCGGAGTCCACCCTTGAAGAGGGGGATACTGTCACAATCCTGACTGTAGGTTTTATATTTGGTGACTTACCCCTGCCATCTGTCCTGGATCCTGTGTCTTTTCACTCACGGAGTTAAACAGCTTGTCAGTTTTCCTGAGTTCTCTGCCTGAGAGGTAATAGGTAATCAGCTCCACCTGTGGTGATCTCCTGTGTGAGGCTGAATTCAGTAATCTAAAAGCAAGCATCCTGTGTTTTGCAGAAGTCCAGGCTTCAGTGTTCTCTTGGCCTGCTAGGCCTCATTCTACATCACAGCCTTGGCTAGAGTAGTCACATGACAGTGACATCACCTAATCCTGCCCACCAATCATCAAGGACCAGGAAGTATAAATCAGGAGGCT
The DNA here is from genome assembly GCF_028390025.1 of Pseudophryne corroboree. NCBI lineage: Eukaryota > Metazoa > Chordata > Amphibia > Anura > Myobatrachidae > Pseudophryne > Pseudophryne corroboree. The sequence goes on along the minus strand of NC_086444.1, from coordinate 831,715,116 downwards.
GAGTTGTAATCTGGGCCTGTTCCTTATGTCACATACAGCCTTGTGTGGGTCTTAAGCTGAGCTCCCTAAAGGTAACCTTTGTACCTAAGTTCCTGTGGAAACTCTGCTCCCTTGTTACCGTTTGGTTTACTTGTGTGTTGCCATTTGATTTCACCATTTCCCTGAGTCTCAATGTAAAGGTACAGCTGCAATGTTTCGTCTTAAAGGCACAGTACTGAATTCAGTGTTCTCCCCTGAAAACCACAGCTGTCGTGTTTCAGTTTTACTGCTGTTGTAGTTGGGATCTCCAGGGCTCAGTACCTCGTGCCTCAGTACCTCCGTGCCACAGCACCTCCGTGCCACAGCACCTCCGTGCCACAGCACCTCCGTGCATCAGTACCTCCGTGCCACAGCATCTCCGTGCTTCCAGCATCTCCGTGCCTCAGCACCTCCGTGCTTCCAGCATCTCTGTGCCTCGGTACCTCCGTGCCTCAGTACCTCCGTGCCTCAGCACCTCCGTGCTTCCAGCATCTTCGTGCCTCAGTACCTCCGTGCCTCAGCACCTCCGTGCTTCCAGCATCTTCGTGCCTCAGTACCTCCGTGCCTCAGCACCTCCGTGCTTCCAGCATCTCCGTGCCTCAGTACCTCCGTGCTTCCAGCACCCCCGTGCCTCAGTACCTCCGTGCCTCAGTACCTCCGTGCCTCAGTACCTCCGTGCTTCCAGCACCTCAGCATCTCCGTGCCTCAGCATCTCCGTGCCACAGCATCTCCGTGCTTCCAGCACCTCCGTGCCTCAGCACCCCTACGCACCCCAGTGCCTCCACGCACCCCAGTGCCTCCACGCACCCCAGTGCCTCCACGCACCCCAGTGCCTCCACGCACCTCAGTGCCTCCACGCACCTCAGTGCCTCCAAGCACCTCAGTGTCCGCAAGCACCTCAGTGTCCGCAAGCACCTCAGTGTCTCCAAGCACCCCGTGCCCTTTAGCACAATTATACCTGGTATTCTTCACTGATTCATCAGTGCCTTTCCAGTTCTGTCTTTCAGGAGACCTTCAGCATGCCTCCTGTCTGCCGACCTAATCCTGCATGAGGAGAACCTAGATTCGGCCATCTCTGCTGCGGTTCCTCTTCCCAGTCACCGGAGGAAACCCAGAGTCCACAGCATTTCCAAACCAGGTCAGTGGTAGTATTCACATAATCCTCCAGTCGCCCGCACAGACTTCACTACACCGGGTTCACAAAAACCTCAGTCATGACACCTGCTGGCCAATGACAGGAGGGCCAGCAAGACCAGCCCCCAGACCCTAATTACTAGTTGCCGTGCAGCTGCCCTGCTGCACGAGCAACTAATCATTCTTATCTGGCAACGGGGAACGCGGTCCGCCAATAGCGTCCCCGTTGCTATGGACCCAGCGGCTGTGGACGCCCGGCGTCCTAGCGTTGCCAGGGACCCGGCAGCTACAGCATGCAAGGCGTCCTGGCATAGCTAGGCGCCGGGCGGGCAGGGAGGGAGGTGCGGCGGCCGTGAACGTCGCTCGGAAGCAGACCGAGCGGTGCCGCGGACCGCGGCACCTAACACAAGTATTGCAGAAGAAGTCCGCACTTGGGACGGGCGCCCAGCATCCACTACGGACTACGAGAAATAGATTTACCGGTAAGTAAAATCTTATGTTCTCTAACGTCCTAGTAGATGCTGGGGACTCCGTAAGGACCATGGGGATTATACCAAAGCTCCCAAAACGGGCGGGAGAGTGTGGATGACTCTGCAGCACCGATTGAGCAACAATAGGTCCTCATCAGCCAGGGTATCAAACTTGTAGAACTCTGCAAAAGTGTTTGAATCTGACCAAGTATCAGCTCGGCATAGTTGTAATGCCGAGACCCCTCGGGCAGCCGCCCAAGAAGAGCCCACGTTCCTAGTGGAATGGGCTTTAACTGATTTTGGCAGCGGCAATCCAGCCGCAGAATGAGCTTGCTGAATCGTGTTACAGATCCAGCGAGCCATAGTTTGCTTTGAAGCAGAAGCACCCAGCTTGTTGGATGCATACAGGATAAACAGCGACTCCGCTTTCCTGACTCTAGCCGTTCTGGCTATATAAACCTTCAAAGCCCTGACCACATCCAGTAACTCGGAATCCTCCAAGTCACGAGTAGCCACAGGCACCACAATAGGTTGGTTCATATGAAAAGATGACACCACTTTTGGCAGAAATTGTGGACGGGTCCGCAATTCTGCTCTATCCCTATGGAAAACCAGATAGGGGCTTTTATGTGACAAAGCCGCTAATTCTGACACACGCCTAGCCGAAGCCAAGGCTAATAGCATGACCACCTTCCACGTGAGATATTTTAACTCCACCGTGGTTCAAACCAGTGTGATTTCAGGAAACTTAACACCACGTTAAGATCCCAAGGTGCCACTGGAGGCACAAAAGGAGGCTGAATATGCAGCACTCCCTTTACAAATGTCTGAACTTCTGGTAGAGAAGCCAACTCTTTTTGAAAGAAAATGGATAGGGCCGAAATCTGGACCTTAATGGAGCCCAATTTCAGGCCCAAATTCACTCCCGACTGTAGGAAGTGGAGGAAACGGCCCAGCTGGAATTCCTCTGTAGGAGCATTCCTGGCCTCACACCAAGAAACATATTTTCGCCATATACGGTGATAATGTTTAGCTGTCACGTCCTTCCTAGCCTTTAGCAGCGTAGGAATGACCTCGTCCGGAATGCCCTTTTCTGCTAGGATCCGGCGTTCAACCGCCATGCCGTCAAACGCAGCCGCGGTAAGTCTTGGAACAGACAGGGCCCCTGTTGCAACAGGTCCTGTCTTAGAGGAAGAGGCCACGGGTCATCTGTGAGCATTTCTTGCAGATCTGGATACCAGGTCCTTCGTGGCCAATCTGGAACAATGAGGATTGTTCTCACTCCTCTTTTTCTTATTAGCCTCAGCACCTTGGTATGAGAGGAAGAGGAGGAAATACATAGACCGACTGGAACACCCACGGTGTCACCAGGGCGTCTATCGCTATTGCTTGAGGGTCTCTAGACCTGGCGCAATACCTCTGTATTTTTTTGTTGAGGCGGGATGCCATCATGTCCACCTGTGGCAGTTCCCACCGATATGTGATTTGTGTGAAGACTTCCTGATGAAGTCCCCACTCTCCCGGGTGGAGGTCGTGTCTGCTGAGGAAGTCTGCTTCCCAGTTGTCCACTCCCGGGATGAACACTGCTGACAGAGCGCTTACGTGATTCTCCGCCCAGCGAAGAATTCTGGTGGCTTCTTCCATCGCCACTCTGCTCCTTGTGCCGCCCTGGCGGTTCACATGAGCCACTGCGGTGATGTTGTCTGACTGAATCAGAACCGGTTGGTCGCGAAGCAAGTGCTCCGCTTGACGTAGGGCGCTGTATACGGCCCTTAGTTCCAGGATGTTGATGTGAAGGCAAGTCTCTTGACTTGACCACAGACCTTGGAAATTTCTTCCCTGTGTGACTGCTCCCCACCCTCGGAGGCTAGCGTCCGTGGTCACCAGGACCCAGTCCTGAATGCCGAATCTGCGTCCCTCTAGAAGGTGAGAACTCTGCAGCCACCACAGGAGTGACACCCTGGCCCTGGGGGACAGGGTGATTAACCGATGCATCTGAAGATGTGATCCGGACCACTTGTCCAGTAAGTCCCATTGGAAGGTCCTCGCATGGAACCTGCCGAAGGGAATGGCCTCGTATGATGCCACCATCCTTCCCAGGACTCGAGTGCATTGATGCACTGACACCTGTTTTGGTTTTAATAGATTCCTGACCAGTGTCATGAGCTCTTGATCTCTCTCTATCGGAAGATAAACCCTTTTCTGGTCTGTGCCTAGGATCATGCCTAGGAGAGGCAGATGAGCTGTAGGAACCAACTGCGACTTATAGAATCCAGCCGTGTTGCCGTTACACTTCCAGAGAAAGTAATACGCTGTTCAGCAACTGCTCTCTTGATCTCGCTTCTATGAGGAGATCGTCCAAGTACGGGATAATTGTGACACCTTGCTTCCGCAGGAGCACCATCATTTCCGCCATTACCTTGGTGAATATTCTCGGGGCCGTGGAGAGACCAAACGGCAACGTCTGAAATTGGTAATAACAATCCTGTACCGCAATTCTGAGGTACGCCTGATGAGGTGGATAAATGGGGACATGAAGGTATGCATCCTTTATGTCCAGAGACACCATAAAATCTCCCCCTTTCAGGCTTGCGATGACCGCTCTTAGCGATTCTATCTTGAACTTGAACCTTTTCAGGTATATGTTCAGGGATTTTAAATTCAATATGGGTCTGACCGAACCGTCCGGTTTCGGGACTACAACATGGTCGAATAATAACCCCCTCCTTGTTGAAGGAGGGGAACCTTGACCACCACCTGTTGAAGATACAATATGTGAATTGCAGTTAACACTATTTCCCTCTCGTGGGGGGAAGCCGGCAGGGCCGTCGGTGAGGGGGCATCTCCTCAAAGTCCAGCTTGTATCCCTGAGACACAATATCTATTGCCCAGGGATCCAACAGGGAGTGAACCCACTTGTGGCTGAACTTACGAAGACGTGCCCCCACCGGGCCTAGCTCCGCCTGTGGAGCCCCAGCGACATGCGGTGGATTTTGTAGAGGCCGGGGAGGACTTCTGTTCCTGGGAACTAGCTGTGTTGTGCAGCTTCTTTCCTCTGCCCCTGCCTCTGGCAAGAAAGAACGCACCTCGGACTTTCTTGTTTCTTTGTGTTCGAAAGGCTGCATTTGATAATGTCGTGCTTTCCTAGGCTGTGCAGGAATATAAGGCAAAATATCAGAATTACCAGCTATAACTGTGGAGACCAAGTCCGAGATCCCTTCTCCACACAATCCTCAGCCTTCCATATGCCTCTTAAGTCGGCATCATCTGTCCATTGCATATTCTACAGGACACGTCGAGCAGAAATCGACATAGCGTTGACTCTAGAACCCAGTAGACTAATGTCTCTTTGGGCATGTTTTATATATATATCTCTTAAGACAGCAACTTTAATATATATATCTCTATATATACATATATATATATATATATATATATATATATATATATATACATACTAGGGTCTCAATCTCTGCTGATAAGGTACCTGTCCACGCTGCTACAGCGCTATAAACCCATGCCGACACAATCGCCGGTCTGAGTAGTGTACCAGAATGTGCATGCTATCTGCAGGATCCCTGAGGATAGCTGTTAAGTCAGGGCTACCTTTTGGGCAAACGTGACACCCTAGGGGAAGATTCCCATCGTATCCTTGCCCTTGTAGTGAAAGGATACTCCCTGAGAAATCTTTGTGGGAAACTGCAGTCTCTTGTCTGGAGATTCCCGCTCTTTTTCATCATGAGAGGAGGGAAATTTACCTCAGCTTTCTTCCCCTTAAACATGTGTACCCTTGTGTCAGGGACAGATGAGTCATCAGTGATATGCAAATCATCTTTTATTACAATAATCATATATTGAATACTTTTCTGCCATTTTGGCTGTAACTTTGCATTATCGTAGTCGACACTGGAGTCAGACTCCGTGTCGATATCAGTGTCTATTATTTTGGATAGTGATCATTGAGAGACTCTGAAGGTCTCTGCGACATAGGGACAGACATGGGTAGATTCCCCGTCTGTTCTCTAATCTTTTGTGCAATAAATTCACCTTAGCACTTAAATTCACATATCCAAACAGGTGTCGGCGTTGTCGACGGAGACACCCTCACACACACATTTGCTCCATCTCCTTCTTATGGGAGCCTTTTACCTCAGACATGTCGACACACATGTACCGACACACCACACACTCAGGGAATGCTCATCTGAAGACAATTCCCCCATAAGGCCCTTTGGAGAGACAGAGAGAGAGTATGCCAGCACACACCGCAGCGCTATTAACCCAGGAATAACACAGTAACTTAATGTTAACCCAGTAGCTGCTGTTTATATTGATTTTTGCGCCTAATTATGTGCCCCCCCTCTCTTTTTACCCTCTTCTACCGTGTAACTGCAGGGGAGAGGCTGGGGAGCTTCCTCTCAGCGGTGCTGTGGAGAAAAAACAAGGCGCTGGTGAGTGCTGAGGAAGAAGCCCCGCCCCCTCGACGGCGGGCTTCTGTCCCGCTTTAATGTACAATTTTTGGCGGGGGCTCATACATATATACAGTGCCCAACTGTATATATGCAAACTTTTGCCAAAGAGGTCTCTAATTGCTGCCCAGGGCGCCCCCCCCTGCGCACTGCACCCTTACAGTGACCGGAGTATGTGGGTGTAGTGTGGGAGCAATGGCGCACAGCTGCAGTGCTGGAGTCTTCTGCCGCTGATTTCAAAGTCTTCTTGCTTCTTTCACCCGGCTTCTGTCTTCCGGCTCTGCGAGGGGGATGGCGGCGCGGCTCCGGGATCGGACGACGAGGGTGAGATCCTGTGTACGATCCCTCTGGAGCTAATGGTGTCCAGTAGCCTAAGAAGCAGGACCTATCTGCAGAGAGTAGGGCTGCTTCTCTCCCCTCAGTCCCACGATGCAGGGAGTCTGTTGCCAGCAGAGCTCCCTGAAAATAAAAAAAACCTAACAAAATACTTTCTTACAGCAAACTCAGGAGAGCTCACTGAACAGCACCCAGCTCGTCCGGGCACAGATTCAAACTGAGGTCTGGAGGAGGGACATAGTGAGGAGCCAGAGCACACCAGAATCTAAATTCTTTCTTAAAGTGCCCATGTCTCCTGCGGAGTCCGTCTATTCCCCATGGTCCTTACGGAGTCCCCAGCATCCACTAGGACGTTAGAGAAATGAAATAATTTATTGACATGCAATGCTGCAGCATGAATAGCACTTAATCAATACATGATATATATATTTATAAACCATAATGCAAACAATCCACATATGACTATTAAAATTATCTGGAACTCACTATGGTTCAGAGGCTTGGACCTTGATATTACTAAATCTAGCAATGTCCACTGATTTAATTATGAACTGGCTAGGAATAGCTTTTCAAACACTCAATGGGGTATATTTACTAAGATTCGTAATTTCCGAAAATAGGTCAAAGTTCAATCACGAATGACATCGGCAGTGTAAAACTGCAACTTTTTGAATGGATTACGACTAATTTACTAAGCTGTCGTATTCGTGTTTTTCTTTGCTTCCGATGTCATTCGTGTTTTTTTTACCTAATATAACGGCAGTGATTATCAAAACACTGCCGTTTTTTTTTACAATCAATCTCGGCCGGATTTGTGTGATCCGTGCTGGGTTTTTTTTTTTTTTTAAAGTAAACAATGTAATTTTTTTTAAAAAAATGCGTGGGGTCCCCCCTCCTAAGCATAACCAGCCTCGGGCTCTTTGAGCCGATCCTGGTTGCAGAAATATGGGGAAAAAAATGACAGGGGTTCCCCCATATTTAAGCAACCAGCATCGGGCTCTGCGCCTGGTCCTGGTCCCAAAAATACGGGGGACAAAAAGAGTAGGGGTCCCCCGTATTTTTAAAACCAGCACCGGGCTCCACTAGCTGGACAGATAATGCCACAGCCGGGGGTCACTTTTATACTGCGCCCTGCGGCCGTGGCATCAAAAATCCAACTAGTCACCCCTGGCCGGGGTACCCTGGGGGAGTGGGGACCCCCTCAATCAAGGGTTCCCCCCCCCCCCCAGCCACCCAAGGGCCAGGGGTGAAGCCCGAGGCTGTCCCCCCCCATCCAATGGGCTGCGGATGGGAGGGCTGATAGCCTTTGTTGTAAAATAAAAGATATTGTTTTTAGTAGCAGTACTACAAGTCCCAGCAAGCCTCCCCCGCATGCTGGTACTTGGAGAACCACAAGTACCAGCATGCGGCCGAAAAACTGGCCCGCTGGTACCTGTAGTACTATTACTAAAAAAATACCCAAAAAAACACAAGACACACACACCGTGAAAGTATAATTTTATTAAATACATACACACATACATACATACTTACCTTAACTTCCCACGCAGGTCGGTCCTCTTGTCCAGTAGAATCCAAGGGGTACCTGTTGAAAAAATTCTACTCACCAGATCCAGTGGTCCAGGCTCCTCGGCAAATCCAGGGATAATCCACGTACTTGAATAAAACAAAATAACGGTTGCCCGACCACGAACTGAAAGGTGACCCATGTTTGCACATGGGTCACCTTTCCACGAATGCCAGAAACCCACTTTGCCTTCTGGCTAAGTGGGTTTCTTCAGCCAATCAGGGAGTGCCACGTTGTAGCACTCTCCTGATCAGCTGTGTGCTCCTGTCTTCACTGACAGGCAGCACACGGCAGTGTTACAATGTAGCGCCTATGCGCTACATTGTAACCAATGATGGGAACTTTCTGCCCTGCGGTTGACCTAAAGTGACGTCACCGCTGAGCAGAAAGTTCCCATCATTGGTTACAATGTAGCGCATAGGCGCTACATTGTAACACTGCCGCGTGCTGCCTGTCAGTGAGGACAGCAGCACACAGCTGATCAGGAGAGTGCTACAACGTGGCACTCCCTGATTGGCTGAAGAAACCCACTTAGCCAGAAGGCAAAGTGGGTTTCTGGCATTCGTGGAAAGGTGACCCATGTGCAAACATGGGTCACCTTTCAGTTCGTGGTCGGGCAACCGTTTTTTTGTTTTATTCAAGTACGTGGATTATCCCTGGATTTGCCGAGGAGCCTGGACCACTGGATCTGGTGAGTAGAATTTCTTCAACAGGTACCCCTTGGATTCTACTGGAGAAGAGGACCGACCTGCGTGGGAACATAAGGTAAGTATGTATGTATGTGTGTATGTATGTAATAAAATTATACTTTCACGGTGTGTGTGTCTTGTGTTTTTTTGGGTATTTTTTTAGTGGTAGTACTACAGGTACCAGCGGGCCAGTTTTTCCGCCGCATGCTGGTACTTGTGGTTCTCCAAGTACCAGCATGCGGGGGAGGCTTGCTGGGACTTGTAGTACTGCTACTAAAAACAATATCTTTTATTTTTCAACAAAGGCTATCAGCCCTCCCATCCGCAGCCCATTGGATGGGGGGGGACAGCCTCGGGCTTCACCCCTGGCCCTTGGGTGGCTGGGGGGGGGGACCCCTTGATTGAAGGGGTCCTCACTCCCCCAGGGTACCCCGGCCAGGGGTGACTAGTTGGATTTTTGATGCCACGGCCGCAGGGCGCAGTATAAAAGTGACCCCCGGCTGTGGCATTATCTGTCCAGCTAGTGGAGCCCGGTGCTGGTTTTAAAAATACGGGGGACCCCTACTCTTTTTGTCCCCCGTATTTTTGGGACCAGGACCAGGCGCAGAGCCCGATGCTGGTTGCTTAAATATGGGGGAACCCCTGTCATTTTTTTCCCCATATTTCTGCAACCAGGATCGGCTCAAAGAGCCCGAGGCTGGTTATGCTTAGGAGGGGGGACCCCACGCAATTTTTTTTAACAACAAAAAACACTTTCCCACCCCTTCCCATTGATATACATGCACGGATCTCATGGATCCCTGCATGCATCTCAAATCACGAATAAAAAAAGCAGGTCTGTTTTTTTTTAGGACTTTTTTGCGAATTGTAATTTTTCACGGCAGTGTTTTGTGTTTTTTTTGCTTAGTAAATGACCGAGATTCGTATCTAAACAGGCGTAATTTGACCGATGGTGTATTCATTCGTAATTTTTTACCTGAACTAGCAAAAAATTACGAATGCCCTCATCACTGCCGTGATTAGTGTTTAGTAAATGACCGAGATTGACCGAGATGACACTTTGATGAAAAAACGGCATCTCGGTCAAAATCGGGAGCTTAGTAAATATACCCCAATGTGTTCATGTGTCCTTTATTCGTTAGTGTTCCAATTCGAAGTGACTACAACCAGTGACGATCATCTCCTGTTCATTGACGCGATTACCAGCCTGTGGTTATGCGTAACAATCAGTGTACCTGCAATTACGGCTAGCTACCAGTAGAGCACTGTGGACAGTCCCCGTTGATACCTACTCCAGATATTCTGCAATAAACGGATGAGCACCAGCAGAGGGAGCCTAAGACCGGGATTGTCTCAACAAATTTAATTTTGGAGGTGACGCAAAGGATAACAATGTATGGTAATTACCCATTTTAATTCAACAAATGTGTGCACCATGTTCATTTGGAACACTAACGAATTAAGGACACATGAACACATTTAGTGTTTAGTTCATAATTAAATCAGTGGACATTGCTAGATTTAGTAATATCAAGGTCCAAGCCTCTGAACCATAGTGAGTTCCAGATAATTTTAATAGTCATATGTGGATTGTTTGCATTATGGTTTATAAATATATATATATCATGTATTGATTAAGTGCTATTCATGCTGCAGCATTGCATGTCAATAAATTTTTTTTTTTATTGTGAACATTTTTAATTGTCTCCTTTAATTGGTGCGGACAGCGCTCCTTTTTATCTACAGGGGGTTATATCCCTGCAGTTATAGGCCCTACACACTGGCCGATTTGTTAGAAAGATATGAACGATCTCGTTCATAAATGAACGAGAACTCGTTCATATCTTTCAGTGTGGAGGCTCCAGCGATGAACGATGTGCGGCCCCGCGCTCGTTCATCGCTGGTCCCCCGTCGGCTGTGCATGCAGGCCAATATGGACAATCTCAGCCATATTTGCCTGCACTTCAATGCAGCCGGGTGACGGGGGCAGTGAAGAAACTTCACTCCCCCCGTCACTGCCCCCCCGCCGCCGGGTCGCTCGTCGGCCGTATCCGCCGTCGGGCAGCTCGGCAGCGGGTCGGCCAGTGTGTAGGGCCCTTTAGTGTTTTTTTTGTTTAATATAAGGAATGTAATTATCCTTATAATTAGGAGCAGCAGATCGCACCATTATTCAATCTCCATCTTTCTGGTAGGTACTGGCGCCGGAGGGTATATACACTTGTCCATACACCCACGAGTGCGTGGGCGGTTGTATATACGCACAGCATGCAGGAACAAGGCTTTCCCTCCGATGTGCCAAGCGGGGTCTCTGGGTCTCTGCGCGTGCACAGCGGCCATTTTTGGCAGAGAGTTCCTGGGGAAACCGGGAAACCTGCCGGAACTACATGCCGCAATGTGTGGCCCATCAGGAGATTGCGGTAGCTGCGAGTGTCAATACCGAGAATGCCAAGCATTCCCGATATTGATACATCGGGCAGCATTGCATCCCCCATAGAAACCTATGGAGGGTGTGGCTGCGGACGGCAATGGAGGGATCGCTCCATTGCTACCCGCAGCCGCATCCCACATAGGTTTCTACAGGGTGTTCCATGCTGCTGCAGCAGGTATCAACGATTTCTGCAGCGATCCCTCCTTCATACATTGGGGGGATACATAGTATTTGCAGCTAATCCCTCAAAAACAGGTGTTTTCGGGGACATAGCCACAAATACTGTTTGATAAATGAGCCCCTTAGTGGATTCTTTAAAAGTGTACCACAAATATCATGACTGGTAGCTCTCCTGTGACTTGTAGCATAACTGGTAGCATGTCCTGTGATGCAGTATGTGTTATGGTTATGTTTTCTTTTAGCATATAACAAAAGTGTAACCATTGGCAGTCTTTTATGCCCAGGTGCAATGTATTATAAAATATATTATTAAACCAGTTGTGTTTTGTTTTCTACTGGTACTCAACATAATCTTTTTGGTATACTTCTGTAACTAGAAACATAAAAAAAATAAAAATCAGTGTGATAATTTCAGAAATAAATAGGCATCTGAAGCCTTGTGCAGAGTGTGGAAGCCTCTATAAATAATTTATAAACTTTTATCTTTTGGTGAGTACGGACACCACAGTCACAGTTGTCCCAACACACTGAGGTAATCCCAGTATCCACTAGGACGTTAGAGAAATATGTTTACCATCTTTCTCCCATTGATGACATTCAGGGTCAACTCAAGTGCTGCGACATGGTAACGTTAGCCATTCCACCGCTCAGGATGCCAATGTCAGTATACTGACCTTCGGTATCCCGTATGGCGGGTTACCATACCGATCCCCATTAGTGACCCAGGTGCGGTGAGAGATCCTCATAGCTCACAATAAAAGAGAAACCTTTACATACAGTACTGCCTCACTCACAGGGATGATACACTATCTCTTTAATAAGGGAAACATCTATTCACAGGTTACATACCCTCCAACATTTTACATATAAAAACCGGTACAAATTAGTACCTTTCCTATACTTTCAATGGAAATTTGGAGAGTTAATGGGGGTAATTTAGAGTTGATCGCAGCAGCAAATTTGCTAGCAGTTGGGCAAAACCAGGGCCCTCATTCCGAGTTGATCGCTCGCTAGCTGCTTTTAGCAGCAGTGCAAACGCTAAGCCTTCGCACTCTGGGAGTGTATCTTAGCTTAGCAGAAGTGCGAACGAAAGGATCGCAGCGATGCTACAAAAAAAGATTGTGCAGTTTCAGAGTAGCTCCAGACCTACTCCTACCTTGCGATCACTTCAGACTATTTAGTTCCTGTTTTGACGTCACAAACACGACCTGCGTTCGCCCAGCCACACCTACGTTTTCCAGCCACTCCTGTGTTTTTATCTGGCACACATGCGTTTTTTCTCACACTCCCCAAAAAACGGTCAGTTACCACCCAGAAACACCCACTTCCTGTCAATCACTCTGCGGCCAGCAGTGCGACTGAAAAGCGTCGCTCGAGCTTGTGTAAAACTGCATCAGCTTTTGTGAAAGTATGCCGCGCGTGCGCACTGCGCACCATACGCATGCGCAGAAGTGCCGATTTTTAGCCTGATCGCTGCGCTGCGAACAACGGCAGCTAGCGATCAACTCGGAATGAGGGCCCATGTGCACTGCAGGTGGAGCAGACATAACATTTGCAGAGAGAGTTAGATTTGGATGGGTTATTTTGTTTCTGTGCAGGGTAAATAGTGGCTGCTTTATCTTTACACTTCAATTTAGATTTCAGTTTGAACACACCCCAACCAAATCTAACTCTCTCTGCCAGTGGCGTAACTAGAAATTTTTCTCCCCCAAGCCAAAAAATTCTTCGGCGCCCCCCCCCCCATAATTGGCACTAGGAAAGGGACAAACATGTGCGCGCCGAAGGCGCGCGGCGCCAAAAAGGGGCGTGGTTTTGTTTAAATGGGCGCGGCTTCGCATAAAGAGGCGTGGCATTGCCGGAATAGACTACCTTATACCCCAGTTTTGCAACCTGCACGCCCAGACGTTAGCCACCACAGGAAAGAAAAATAATCCTGATTCATGCCCCTTCCATTATTTGTCATTTTTCCTCCTTATAGTAATGCCCAGTATACATTATGCCACATACTGCAAAGGCCCTCAGACATTATGCCACACACAATAATGCACATGACACAATATGCACACACCGTAATGCCCCCGACACATTATGCCACACACCGTAATGTCTGTGACACATTATGACAGGAATCGCAATGCCCGTTATACATTATGCTACACACTGTAATGCCCCTGATACATTATAGCACATACCACAATGCCCATGATATAGTATACCACACACCGCAATGTCCGTGATACATTATGACACACACCGCAATGTCCGTGATACATTATGACACACACTGCAATGAACCTGAGACATTATACCACATACCACAATGCCCATGATATAGTATACCACACACCGCAATGTCCGTGATACATTATGACACACACCGCAATGCCCGTTATACATTATGCCACACTGCAATGACCCTGAGACATTATACCACATACCACAATGCCCGTGATATAGTATACAGACACCGTAATGCCTGACACATTATGCCACACACCGCAATGCCCATTATACATTATGCCACACACTGCAATGACCCTGAGACATTATACCACATACCACAATGCCCGTGATCTAGTATACCATACACCGTAATGCCTGTGACACATACCGCAATGCCCGTTATACCCTATGCCACACTGCAATGCCCGAGACATTATACCACATACCACAATGCCCGTGATATAGTTTGCCACACACCGTAATGCCTGTGACACATTCTGACACACACCGCAATGTCCGTGATACATTATGCCACACACCGTAATGCCCATTACACATTAAGTCCTACATTAAGGCTTCTAAATACTTTTAAATTACCTGCTCGTTGCCAGGGGTTTCATGCTCTTGGTTTCATGCACGGTGCCAGGGGTTTTCATGCTCAGGGTGTCATGCTCGTTGCCAGGTGTTTCATGCACTCGGTGTCATGCTCGTTGCCAGGGGTTTCATGCACTGGGTGTCATGCTCATTGCTAGGGGGTAGTGCTTGTTGCTAGGGCTGTGCTCCCAGTGCCACATATGTCCTCAGTGCCAGATATTCCCCCACGGTGCCAGGTACTCACATGCCCCCAGTGCCAAATATAGCCTCTCCCCCCAGTGCCACATATGCCCCCAGTGCCAGATATTCCCCCACAATGCCAGGTGCTCACGTGTCCCCAGTGCCAAATATAGCCCCCCATGTGCCAGGTACACATACAGTGCCATATATGCCCCCTCAGTGCCCCCCCCAATGCCATATATGCCCCCTCAGTGCCTCCCCAGTGCCATATATGCCCCCTCAGTGCCCCCCAGTGCCATATATGCCCCCTCAGTACCCCCCAGTGCCATATATGCCCCCTCAGTGCCCCCCAGTGCCATATATGCCCCCTCAGTGCCCCACCAGTGCCATATATGCCCCCTCAGTGCCATATATGCCCCCTCAGTGCCTCCCCAGTGCCATATATGCCCCATCAGTGCCCCCCAGTGCCATCTATGCCCCCTCAGTGCCCCCCAGTGCCATATATGCCCTCAGTGCCCCCCAGTGCCATATATGCCCCCTCAGTGCCATATATGCCCCCTCAGTGCCCCCCGCAGTGCCATATATGCCCCCTCAGTGCCATATATGACCCCTATGTGCCCCCCCAGTGCCATATATGCCCCCTCAGTGCCCCCAGTGCCATATATGCCCCCTCAGTGCCATATATGCCCCTCAGTGCCACCCCAGTGCCATATATGCCCCCTCAGTGCCCCCCCCTGTTCCATATATGCCCCCCCAGTGCCATATATGCATACCTCCCGCAGTGTCCCGCGATGGGGGGGGGCAGTTGGGAGGCTCCTACAGTCACTGCTCTGCATAGCAGAGCAGTAGTGAATAGACGCTGTGCGCATGTGCACAGCGTCTATTCAGCGCAGACAGTGGGAGAGAGGGCATGCCAGCAGCTCACAGAGCGCTGGGCATGCCCCCTCAATGACGAAACGGGGGCGTGGCCCGCGATCGCGGGTCCTCCGCGAAGCCACGCCCCCTTTTCATAGGACACGCCCCCCGACACGCCGGAGACTCAGAGGGACACGGGAGAGGCGCACGCTGTGCCCTCCGTGTCCCTACTTCACAGCGGGGGGCTAGTGACAACAGATTGACATGCGGACGTTCGTCCGCATGTCAATCTGCTCTAAATCAGTGGCGGCGCCCCCGCAGCCCCTCGCCCCCAAGCCACCGCGAGGGCTGCGGGGGCAGTAGTTACGCCACTGCTCTCTGCTTGTTATATCTGCCCCCCCCCCCCCCCTGCAGTGCACATGGTTTTGCCCAACTGCTAAGAAATTTGCTGCTGCGATCAACTCTGAATTAGGACAAAAAATCGGCACATAGCCCTTGTCACGATGCCTGCACCTAGAATTATTAATATTTTGGTTAACGTCTCATTCAGAGAGTTGGGTTGGATACACAACAGAAACCAGATCTAAAATTGATTATTTAATTCAAGTAAAACAGTTCAAAGCTTATGTTACAGAATAAATAAGATTTTAAACCTACCGGTAATTTTTTTTCTCCTAGTCCGTAGAGGATGCTGGGGACTCCGTAAGGACCATGGGGTATAGACGGGCTCCGCAGGAGACATGGGCACTATAAACAACTTTAGAATGGGTGTGCACTGGCTCCTCCCTCTATGCCCCTCCTCCAGACCTCAGTTAGAGAAACTGTGCCCAAAGGAGACGGACAGTACGAGGAAAGGATTTTTGTTACTCCAAGGGCAAGATTCATACTAGCCCACACCATCCACACCGTATAACCTGGAATATACACAACCAGTTAACAGTATGAACAAACAGTATCAGCCAACGACTGATCTTAACTGTAACATAACCCTTATGTAAGCAATAACTATATACAAGTCATGCAGAAATATGTCCGCACTGGGACGGGCGCCCAGCATCCTCTACGGACTAGGAGAAAAAGATTTACCGGTAGGTTTAAAATCTTATTTTCTCTTACATCCTAGAGGATGCTGGGGACTCCGTAAGGACCATGGGGATTATACCAAAGCTCCAAACCGGGCGGGAGAGTGCGGATGACTCTGCAGCACCGATTGAGCAAACATGAGGTCCTCCTCAGCCAGGGTATCAAACTTGTAGAATTTTGCGAAAGTGTTTGAACCCAACCAAGTAGCTGCTCGGCAAAGCTGTAAGGCCTAGAAGCCTCGGGCAGCCGCCCAAGAAGAGCCCACCTTCCTAGTGGAATGGGCCTTTACTGAATTTGGTAACGGCAATCCAGCCGTAGAATGAGCCTGCTGAATCGTGTTACAGATCCAGCGAGCAATAGTCTGCTTAGAAGCAGGAGTGCCAACCTTGTTGGCTGCATACAGGACAAACAGTGCCTCTGTTTTCCTAACCTGAGCCGTCCTGGCTACGTACATTTTTAAGGTCCTGACTACATCAAGGGATTTGGAATCCTCCAAGTCTCCCGTAGCCACAGGTACCACAATAGGTTGGTTCATATGAAACGATGACAACTCCTTAGGCAAATATTAAGGACGAGTCCTCAACTCTGCTCTATCCTCATGGAAAATGAGATAGGGGCTCTTAAGAGATAAGGCCGCCAATTCGGACACCCGCCTTGCAGATGCCAAGGCTAACAACATGACCACTTTCCAAGTGAGAAACTTTAATTCAACTGTTTGAAGAGGTTCAAACCAGTGAGATTTTAGGAACTGTAACACCACGTTAAGGTCCCATGGTGCCATTGGGGGCACAAAAGAAGGCTGGATGTGTAGCACTCCCTTTAGAAAAGTTTGGACTTCTGGGGGAGAAGCCAATACCTTCTGGAAGAATATAGATAGGGCCGAAATCTGTACCTTAATGGAGCCTAGCTTTAGGCCCATATCCACTCCTGTCTGTAGAAAGTGGAGAAAACGGCCCAAGTGGAAATCTTCCGTAGGAGCATTCTTGGCTTCACACCAAGATGCATACTTCCTCCAGATACGGTGATAATGTTTCGCCGTCACTTCCTTCCTAGCCTTTATCAGAGTAGGGATGACTTCTTCCGGAATACCCTTCCCCACTAGGATTCGGTGTTCAACCGCCATGCCGTCAAACGTAACCGCGGTAAGTCTTGGAACACGCAGGGTCCCTGCTGCAACAGGTCCTCCCTGAGAGGAAGAGGCCACAGATCTACTGTGAGCATCTCCTGAAGATCTGAATACCAGGCCCTTTGAGGCCAATCTGGAACAATGAGTATTGTCTGTACTCTTTTTCGTCTTATGATTCTCAATATTTTTGAGATGAGAGGAAGAGGAGGGAACACATAGACTGACTGAAACACCCATGGTGTCACCAGGGCGTCCACTGCTACTGCCTGAGGGTCCCTTAACCTGGCACAATACCTCCGAAGCTTCTTGTTGAGGCGTGATGCCATCATGTCTATTTGAGGAAGTCCCCAATGACTTGTTATCTCTGCAAAAACTTCTTGATGAAGTCCCCACTCTCCTGGATGGAGATCGTGTCTGCTGAGGAAGTCTGCTTCCCAGTTGTCCACTCCCGGAAAGGAATACAGCTGACAGAGTACTTACGTGATTTTCTGCCCAGCGCAGAATCCTGGTGGCTTCCGCCATTGCCACTCTGCTCCTTGTCCCGCCTTGGCGGTTTACATGAGCCACGGCTGTGACGTTGTCTGATTGAATCAGAACCGATAGGTCGCAAAGAAGATTCTCCGCTTGTCGTAGGCCATTGTATATGGCCCTTAATTCAGTATGTTGATGTGTAGACAAGCCTCCTGGCTTGACCACTGTCCCTGAAAATTCCTTCCTTGTGTGACTGCTCCCCATCCTCGTAGGCTCGCGTCCGTGGTCACCAGAACCCAGTCCTGAATGCCGAACCTGCGACCTTCTAGAAGGTGAGCACTCTGCAGCCACCACAGGAGAGACACCCTGGCCCTGGGGGACAGGGTTATTTTCTGATGTATTTAAAGGTGAGACCCGGACCACTTGTCCAGAAGGTCCCACTGAAAAGTCCTCGCATGAAGGATGGCCTCGTAGGTCGCCACCATTTTACCCAGTACTCGAGTGCATTGATGGACTGACACTCTTTTTGGTTTTAACAGGTCTCTGACCATGTCCTGGAGTTCCTGGGCTTTTTCCATCAGGAGAAAAACCCTCTTTTGTTCTGTGTCCAGAATCATGCCTAAGAAAGACAGCCGAGTTGTTGGAACCAACTGTGACTTTGGTAGATTTAGGATCCAGCCATGTTGCTGCAGCACTCTCAGGGAGAGCGACACGCTTTTCTGCAACTGTTCCTTTGATCTCGCTTTTATCAGGAGATCGTCCAAGTACGGGATAATGGTGACTCCTTGACTGCGCAGGAGTACCATAATTTCGGCCATTACCTTGGTGAAAACCCTCGGGGCCGTGGAAAGCCCAAACAGCAACGTCTGAAATTGGTAATGACAGTCCTGTACAGCGAATCTCAGGTACGCCTGATGAGGAGGATAAATGGGGACATGAAGGTATGCATCCTTTATGTCTAGTGACACCATAAAATCTCCCCCTTCCAGGCTGGAGATCACTGCCCTGAGCGATTCCATCTTGAACTTGAACCTTTATAAGTACAGGATCAGGGATTTTAAGTTTAGAATTGGTCTGACCGAGCCATCCGGTTTCGGGACCACAAATAGGGTTGAATAGTACCCTTTTCCCTGTTGTATTAAGGGAACCTTGATAATCACTTGCTGTAGACACAGCTTTTGAATTGCAGCTAAAACTATCTCCCTCTCTGGGGGAGACGTTGGTAAAGCCGATTTGAAGAATCGGCGGGGAGGCACGTCTTCGAATTCCAGCTTGTAGCCTTGGGATACAATTTCCATTGCCCAAGGATCCACGTCCGACTGAACCCAGACGTGGCTGAAGAGTCGAAGACGTTCCCCCACCGGAGCGGACTCTCTCAGTGGAGCCCCAGCGTCATGCGGTGGATTTAGTAGAAGCCGGGGAGGACTTCTGTTCCTGGGAACTGGCCGTAGCAGGCAATCTTTTCCTTTTACCCTTACCTCTGGCGAGGAAGGAAGAGCCCCGACCTCTTCTGGACTTATGCAACCGAACAACGGACTGCATCTGATACTGTGACGTTTTCTTTTGCTGTGGGGGAACATAAGGCAAAAAAGTAGATTTATCCGCGGTAGCAGTGGAAAGTCGTTTCCTGTCTGCGATCAGCAGGATCCTTGAGTGCTGCCGTGTCTGGAGACGGTAGCGCCACCTTCTTGGATAAGCGCGTCAAAGCCTTGTCTACCCTAGGCGAGGATTCCCACCGTACCCTGTCCTGTGCCGGGAAAGGATACGCCATAAGAATTCTTTTGGGAATCTGCAGTTTTTTGTCTGGAGTTTCCCAAGATTTTTCAAATAATGCGTTCAGCTCATGAGATGGGGGAAATGGCACCTCAGGTTTCTTTTCCTTAAACATGTGTACCCTCATGTCAGGGACAGAGGGGTCATCTGTGATATGCAAAACATCTTTTATTGCAATAATCATATAATGAATACTTTTTGCCACCCTTGGGTGTAACCTTGCATCATCGTAGTCGACACTGGAGTCAGAATCCGTATCGGTATCAGTGTCTGCTATTTGGGATAGGGGACGTTTTTGAGACCCTGAAGGGCCCTGTGACACAGTCAAAGCCATGGATTGACTCCCTGCTTTTTCCCTGGACTCTGCTTTGTCCATCCTTTTATGTAATAATGTCACATTTGCATTTAAAACATTCCACATGTCCAACCAATCAGGTGTCGGCGTTGCCGACGGAGACACCCCGATCATCTGCTCGACCTCCTCCTTAGAAGAGCCTTCCGCTTCAGACATGCCGACACACTCGTACCGACACCTCCACACACACAGGGACATTTATATGGAGACAGATCCCCAATAAGGCCCTTTGGAGAGACAGAGAGAGAGTATGCCAGCACACACCCAGCACCAACTGACACTGGAAAACCAATTCCCAGATAAATAGCGCTTTTATATAATTATGTGCATATAATACACCCACTGCGCCTTACAAGTGCCCCCCCCCCCTCTTTTCTGCCCAATGATATGCCAGCAGATCAATCAAGCTTCTACCATTTAACATGCAAAGACAGTTATCACACACTGGTACATCATACTTGCCGACTTTTAGGCTGCTCTCTCCGGGAGAGAGCAACCAGGTCGGCTCAGCAGGGGGGCGGGCAGTGAGGTAACGTGCAGAGGGGGGCGGGCCAGAGGCGGGATGGGGCGTGGTGGAGGTGGGATAGGGGCGTGGCAGCGGGATCGCATAATGTAAGCCATGCCCCCCCGCTGTGTAATGCCGCTATTACCGGTATTATACAGCAGGGGGCGTGGCTATGATGATGCGGTTCAACAAGAATCACGTCATCGCCTGCCCGGACCGCCCACTTTACTCGCTAAGTGGGCGGCCGGGCAGAGGGGACCCCTGAAATCGGGAGACTTGCCTGCTCTTCCGAGAGGCCGGGAGGGTCACCCGATTTTTGAGAGCCTCCCGGACATTCCGGGAGAGTAGGCAAGTATGTGGTACATTGATACATTAATTGGAATAATACAAATTTCAATCATGCCCATTTTGATATAACCCAAATGCATTGGCATCACATCTATTGATACGTCACTTGGATATCCTGGTATCATCTATATTGATATCACACTACTTATTAACAGGCCTATTCCTACTTGAAATAGCCTGGATCATGACACCTCTCCATTTAAGATCAGCATGGGAGCAGTGGCACGTCAGGCCGAAGTCTCCTATGACCTTTTCACACAGGGTTTATACATAACCACACACAGGGCATTTGCAGACATTGATCAATACAATATTATTTGCAGTTATGCACGTTCTGGTGTCAGACTGGAGTCCAATCATGAGAGCCCTTGTTGGCAGGTACAGACCATAAAAAGGTACTGTATCTGCCAAAATGGTACAGTTGCAGGGTATGAGCTTCTGTGGCTGGCAAACTTAAATCTGCATTTCAGATGATTTCACCAGCCACAGAACCTGTGTAATTAATGTGCGTCCTCGCTACAGGGTAACACTCGCCCATAAAGTCTTCTTCCCATTCTTGTCCTTAGCAATGCGGGACACTCTCTCCCCTCAATCTGTCAGAAACATAGGCGCTATTACATAAAGCACCAACAGTGGGAGGTGTGACACAGTATGGACATACTTGCCTACCTGACCCTCTCCATGAGGGAGAAAATGCTCTGTTCCTGGACTTTCCTGGTAATGTATG
This sequence comes from Pseudophryne corroboree, assembly GCF_028390025.1. Lineage (NCBI taxonomy): Eukaryota > Metazoa > Chordata > Amphibia > Anura > Myobatrachidae > Pseudophryne > Pseudophryne corroboree. The sequence goes on along the minus strand of NC_086444.1, from coordinate 831,693,585 downwards.
ATTGCCATCACCTGTGGTGAGCTAGGTAATTGATAAGAAAGGTGTTTCACCACAGGTGATGGCAATCATACATTACCAGGAAAGTGCAGGAACAGAGTATTTTCTCCCTCATGGAGAGGGTCAGGTAGGCAAGTTTGAGTATGGACAATGGGGGTCAAAATTTTGCACAGCTATGATCATCTTTCCTGACATGCGGGGGGACGCCCAGCATGGGGCTAGTCCGCCCCGCATGTCAGTCCGGCCCCCCTTGCAGAAGTGCAAAGGCATCGCCACCTTTGCACTTCAGGAGTAACTCCCGGCCAGCGCAGCTTTAGCGTGCTGGCCGGGAGCTACTCCTCGCTCCCTGGCCCGCAGTAGAGATGAGCGCCGGAAATTTTTCGGGTTTTGTGTTTTGGTTTTGGGTTCGGTTCCGCGGCCGTGTTTTGGGTTCGACCGCGTTTTGGCAAAACCTCACCGAATTTTTTTTGTCGGATTCGGGTGTGTTTTGGATTCGGGTGTTTTTTTCAAAAAACACTAAAAAACAGCTTAAATCATAGAATTTGGGGGTCATTTTGATCCCAAAGTATTATTAACCTCAAAAACCATAATTTACACTCATTTTCAGTCTATTCTGAATACCTCACACCTCACAATATTATTTTTAGTCCTAAAATTTGCACCTAGGTCGCTGGATGACTAAGCTAAGCGACCCTAGTGGCCGACACAAACACCGGGCCCATCTAGGAGTGTCACTGCAGTGTCACGCAGGATGTCCCTTCCAAAAAACCCTCCCCAAACAGCACATGACGCAAAGAAAAAAAGAGGCGCTATGAGGTAGCTGTGTGAGTAAGATAAGCGACCCTAGTGGCCGACACAAACACCGGGCCCATCTAGGAGTGGCACTGCAGTGTCACGCAGGATGTCCCTTCCAAAAAACCCTCCCCAAACAGCACATGACGCAAAGAAAAAAAGAGGCGCAATGAGGTAGCTGTGTGAGTAAGATAAGCGACCCTAGTGGCCGACACAAACACCGGGCCCATCTAGGAGTGGCACTGCAGTGTCACGCAGGATGTCCCTTCCAAAAAACCCTCCCCAAACAGCACATGACGCAAAGAAAAAAAGAGGCGCAATGAGGTAGCTGTGTGAGTAAGATAAGCGACCCTAGTGGCCGACACAAACACCGGGCCCATCTAGGAGTGGCACTGCAGTGTCACGCATGATGTCCCTTCCAAAAAACCCTCCCCAAACAGCACATGACGCAAAGAAAAAAAGAGGCGCAATGAGGTAGCTGTGTGAGTAAGATAAGCGACCCTAGTGGCCGACACAAACACCGGGCCCATCTAGGAGTGGCACTGCAGTGTCACGCAGGATGTCCCTTCCAAAAAACCCTCCCCAAACAGCACATGACGCAAAGAAAAATTAAAGAAAAAAGAGGTGCAAGATGGAATTGTCCTTGGGCCCTCCCACCCACCCTTATGTTGTATAAACAGGACATGCACACTTTAACCAACCCATCATTTCAGTGACAGGGTCTGCCACACGACTGTGACTGAAATGACGGGTTGGTTTGGACCCCCACCAAAAAAGAAGCAATTAATCTCTCCTTGCACAAACTGGCTCTACAGAGGCAAGATGTCCACCTCATCATCATCCTCCGATATATCACCGTGTACATCCCCCTCCTCACAGATTATCAATTCGTCCCCACTGGAATCCACCATCTCAGCTCCCTGTGTACTTTGTGGAGGCAATTGCTGCTGGTCAATGTCTCCACGGAGGAATTGATTATAATTCATTTTAATGAACATCATCTTCTCCACATTTTCTGGATGTAACCTCGTACGCCGATTGCTGACAAGGTGAGCGGCGGCACTAAACACTCTTTCGGAGTACACACTTGTGGGAGGGCAACTTAGGTAGAATAAAGCCAGTTTGTGCAAGGGCCTCCAAATTGCCTCTTTTTCCTGCCAGTATAAGTACGGACTGTGTGACGTGCCTACTTGGATGCGGTCACTCATATAATCCTCCACCATTCTTTCAATGGGGAGAGAATCATATGCAGTGACAGTAGACGACATGTCCGTAATCGTTGTCAGGTCCTTCAGTCCGGACCAGATGTCAGCATCAGCAGTCGCTCCAGACTGCCCTGCATCACCGCCAGCGGGTGGGCTCGGAATTCTGAGCCTTTTCCTCGCACCCCCAGTTGCGGGAGAATGTGAAGGAGGAGATGTTGACAGGTCGCGTTCCGCTTGACTTGACAATTTTCTCACCAGCAGGTCTTTCAACCCCAGCAGACTTGTGTCTGCCGGAAAGAGAGATCCAAGGTAGGCTTTAAATCTAGGATCGAGCACGGTGGCCAAAATGTAGTGCTCTGATTTCAACAGATTGACCACCCGTGAATCCTTGTTAAGCGAATTAAGGGCTCCATCCACAAGTCCCACATGCCTAGCGGAATCGCTCCGTGTTAGCTCCTCCTTCAATGTCTCCAGCTTCTTCTGCAAAAGCCTGAGGAGGGGAATGACCTGACTCAGGCTGGCAGTGTCTGAACTGACTTCACGTGTGGCAAGTTCAAAGGGCATCAGAACCTTGCACAACGTTGAAATCATTCTCCACTGCGCTTGAGACAGGTGCATTCCACCTCCTATATCGTGCTGAATTGTACAGGCTTGAATGGCCTTTTGCTGCTCCTCCAACCTCTGAAGCATATAGAGGGTTGAATTCCACCTCGTTACCACTTCTTGCTTCAGATGATGGCAGGGCAGGTTCAGTAGTTTTTGGTGGTGCTCCAGTCTTCTGTACGTGGTGCCTGTACGCCGAAAGTGTCCCGCAATTCTTCTGGCCACCGACAGCATCTCTTGCACGCCCCTGTCGTTTTTTAAATAATTCTGCACCACCAAATTCAAGGTATGTGCAAAACATGGGACGTGCTGGAATTTGCCCATATTTAATGCACACACAATATTGCTGGCGTTGTCCGATGCCACAAATCCACAGGAGAGTCCAATTTGGGTAAGCCATTCCGCGATGATCTTCCTCAGTTGCCGTAAGAGGTTTTCAGCTGTGTGCGTATTCTGGAAACCGGTGATACAAAGCGTAGCCTGCCTAGGAAAGAGTTGGCGTTTGCGAGATGCTGCTACTGGTGCCGCCGCTGCTGTTCTTGCGGCGGGAGTCCATACATCTACCCAGTGGGCTGTCACAGTCATATAGTCCTGACCCTGCCCTGCTCCACTTGTCCACATGTCCGTGGTTAAGTGGACATTGGGTACAGCTGCATTTTTTAGGACACTGGTGACTCTTTTTCTGAGGTCTGTGTACATTTTCGGTATTGCCTGCCTAGAGAAATGGAACCTAGATGGTATTTGGTACCGGGGACACAGTACCTCCAACAAGTCTCTAGTTGGCTCTGCAGTAATGATGGATACCGGAACCACGTTTCTCACCACCCAGGATGCCAAGGCCTCAGTTATCCGCTTTGCAGTAGGATGACTGCTGTGATATTTCATCTTCCTCGCAAAGGACTGTTGGACAGTCAATTGCTTGGTGGAAGTAGTAAAAGTGGTCTTACGACTTCCCCTCTGGGATGACCCTCGACTCCCAGCAGCAACAACAGCAGCGCCAGCAGCAGTAAGCTTTACACGCAAGGATGCATCGGAGGAATCCCAGGCAGGAGAGGAATCGTCAGAATTGCCAGTGACATGGCCTGCAGGACTATTGGCATTCCTGGGGAAGGAGGAAATTGACACTGAGGGAGTTGGTGGGGTGGTTTGCGTGAGCTTGGTTACAAGAGGAAGGGATTTACTGGTCAGTGGACTGCTTCCGCTGTCACCCAAAGTTTTTGAACTTGTCACTGACTTATTATGAATGCGCTGCAGGTGACGTATAAGGGAGGATGTTCCGAGGTGGTTAACGTCCTTACCCCTACTTATTACAGCTTGACAAAGGCAACACACGGCTTGACAAATGTTGTCCGCATTTCTGTTGAAATACTTCCACGCCGAAGAGCTGATTTTTTGGGTATTTTCACCAGGCATGTCAGTGGCCATATTCCTCCCACGGACAACAGGTGTCTCCCCGGGTGCCTGACTTAAACAAACCACCTCACCATCAGAATCCTCCTGGTCAATTTCCTCCCCAGCGCCAGCAACACCCATATCCTCCTCATCCTGGTGTACTTCAACACTGACATCTTCAATCTATCAGGAACTGGACTGCGGGTGCTCCTTCCAGCACTTGCAGGGGGCGTGCAAATGGTGGAAGGCGCATGCTCTTCACGTCCAGTGTTGGGAAGGTCAGGCATCGCAACCGACACAATTGGACTCTCCTTGTGGATTTGGGATTTCGAAGAACGCACAGTTCTTTGCGGTGCTTTTGCCAGCTTGAGTCTTTTCAGTTTTCTAGCGAGAGGCTGAGTGCTTCCATCCTCATGTGAAGCTGAACCACTAGCCATGAACATAGGCCAGGGCCTCAGCCGTTCCTTGCCACTCCGTGTGGTAAATGGCATATTGGCAAGTTTACGCTTCTCCTCCGACAATTTTATTTTAGGTTTTGGAGTCCTTTTTTTACTGATATTTGGTGTTTTGGATTTGACGTGCTCTGTACTATGACATTGGGCATCGGCCTTGGCAGACGACGTTGCTGGCATTTCATCGTCTCGGCCATGACTAGTGGCAGCAGCTTCAGCACGAGGTGGAAGTGGATCTTGATCTTTCCCTAATTTTGGAACCTCAACATTTTTGTTCTCCATATTTTAATAGGCACAACTAAAAGGCACCTCAGGTAAACAATGGAGATGGATGGATACTAGTATACTTATGGATGGACTGCCGAGTGCCGACACAGAGGTAGCTACAGCCGTGGACTAACGTACTGTGTCTGCTGCTAATATAGACTGGATGATTGATAATGAGATTAAATCAATATATATATGTATGTATATATAATATCACTAGTACTGCAGCCGGACAGGTAGATAATATATTTATTAGGTAATGATGACTGATGACGGACCTGCTGGACACTGTCAGCTCAGCAGCACCGCAGACTGCTACAGTAAGCTACTATACTCTATAGTAGTATGTATAAAGAAGAAAGAAAAAAAAAAACCACGGGTAGGTGGTATACAATTATGGATGGACTGCCGAGTGCCGACACAGAGGTAGCTACAGCCGTGGACTAACGTACTGTGTCTGCTGCTAATATAGACTGGATGATTGATAATGAGATGAAATCAATATATATATGTATGTATATATAATATCACTAGTACTGCAGCCGGACAGGTAGATAATATATTTATTAGGTAATGATGACTGATGACGGACCTGCTGGACACTGTCAGCTCAGCAGCACCGCAGACTGCTACAGTAAGCTACTATACTCTATAGTAGTATGTACAAAGAAGAAAGAAAAAAAAAAAACCACGGGTAGGTGGTATACAATTATGGATGGACTGCCGAGTGCCGACACAGAGGTAGCTACAGCCGTGGACTAACGTACTGTGTCTGCTGCTAATATAGACTGGATGATTGATAATGAGATGAAATCAATATATATATGTATGTATATATAATATCACTAGTACTGCAGCCGGACAGGTAGATAATATATTTATTAGGTAATGATGACTGATGACGGACCTGCTGGACACTGTCAGCTCAGCAGCACCGCAGACTGCTACAGTAAGCTACTATACTATAGTAGTATGTACAAAGAAGAACGAAAAAAAAAAAAACACGGGTAGGTGGTATACAATTATGGATGGACTGCTGAGTGCCGACACAGAGGTAGCTACAGCCGTGGACTAACGTACTGTGTCTGCTGCTAATATAGACTGGATGATTGATAATGAGATGAAATCAATATATATATGTATGTATATATAATATCACTAGTACTGCAGCCGGACAGGTAGATAATATATTTATTAGGTAATGATGACTGATGACGGACCTGCTGGACACTGTCAGCTCAGCAGCACCGCAGACTGCTACAGTAAGCTACTATACTCTATAGTAGTATGTACAAAGAAGAAAGAAAAAAAAAAACCACGGGTAGGTGGTATACAATTATGGATGGACTGCCGAGTGCCGACACAGGTAGCTACAGCCGTGGACTAACGTACTGTGTCTGCTGCTAATATAGAGTCTAGACTGGATGATAAATTATTGATAATGAGATGAAATCAATATAATATCACTAGTACTGCAGCCGGACAGGTACTATATATATTTATTATGTAATGACTGATGACGGACCTGCTGGACACTGTCAGGTCAGCACAGCACCGCAAACTGCTACAGTAAGCTACTATAGTAGTATGTATAAAGAAGAATGAAAAAAAAAAAAAAACCACGGGTAGGTGGTATACAATATTATATATATATATATATATATATATATATTATATACAATTATATATATATATATATATATATATATATATATTAAACTGGTGGTGATTGATTATTAAACTGGTGGTCACTTCAGGACAGGTCACGTTGCAACTTGCAACTAGTACTCCGAGGCCTAAGCAGACAATCACAAAATATATTATTAATATACTGGTGGTCAGTGTGGTCACAACAATGGCAGTGTGGCACTGACTCTGGCAGCAAAAGTGTGCACTGTACGTTATATGTACTCCTGAGTCCTGCTCTCAGACTCTAACTGCTCCCCACTGTCAGTCTCCTCCACAAGTCAGATAATACACTTACAGTCACACTATCTAATCTATATATCACTTCAGCAAGTAGTATAGTAGTATACAGTAGTACTCCTCCTAATAATGCTCCCCGAAAATACTGTGTCTCTCTCTTCTCTAAACGGAGAGGACGCCAGCCACGTCCTCTCCCTATGACTCTCAATGCACGTGTGAAAATGGCGGTGACGCGCGGCTCCTTATATAGAATCCGAGTCTCGCGATAGAATCCGAGCCTCGCGAGAATCCGACAGCGTGATGATGACGTTCGGGCGCGCTCGGGTTAGCCGAGCAAGGCGGGAAGATCCGAGTCGCTCGGACCCGTGTAAAAAAACATGACGTTCGGGCGGGTTCGGTTTCCGAGGAACCGAACCCGCTCATCTCTAGCCCGCAGCGGCTGCGTATGACGTCACGCAGCCGCTGCAGCCCGCCCCCCACCCAAACGCCGCCGTTTCGCCCCCTCCCATCGATCGCCTCTGCCTGTCAATCAGGCAGAGGCGATCGCTATCCAGCTACGGCCTTCGGCCGTCCCGCATGCGCACTATGGCGCCGGGTCGGAATGACCCTCAATGCTATACGACATTCTTCACAAAAACTCTCACTAGGCAACACATCTCTAACAAAGTGTAGCCAATAGGAATCTCATTTCCAACCAGTGGATAACGCAACCTGGGAAATTAGCGCAATTGTGTTTTTTTTTGTCCCAACAGCCTTCACGTCCATCGTGACAGAGGTGAACTTCTTTTGCCCTTATCCAACATGGCGAAAAGCTTCAATGGACGTTTAGCGGGCACGACGCGTGTTTTACCTGTCAGCGCGCCTGACGCGCGCATGCGTGGTTTCCGAACTGTGTGCTGCTGCTGCTGCTGTTTGTGTGCGCGGCCGCGGCGTGTGTAGCTATCTGCTGCAGCTGCTGGCTTTCTGATCTCAGGGCCTGTGCAGCTTACCGGTGACATGTCGTTCAACTTCGGGTCCGCCACTGGAGCTACGACTAGCCAGGGTGAGATGTGGGGTGATGGGTAGCGGAAGGGGGCGGGAGAGAGGATATGAGGAGGGCGAGGGCTGTTTATATACACAATCACACACATTGCAGTATACAGCCATCCTTGTAGAGCACTCCTCAAATACACTATACGTAGTACACTGCCCATGCATACAGCACATCCTGGGGCATTATAGTATTACTATAATGCACCAGGATGTGCTGTATGAATGGACAGTGTATGAGGGTAGCCGCCTGACCAGGCCAATCACATCTGTGACACCTCACTGTGCTGCAGACGCTTTCGGGTATCCACCCCCATCACCTGCCTGTGGTTGTGGCACAGATATTATGCTAGGTGCACACTTTGTGATACGTTGTACAATCAGCTAATGAATGACATATAGCATAGTGCTTCTGTCCATGTGTACAGCCGGTATGCCTATGAATAACGTCATTCACAGGCATAAGGTGGGTACACAGTAGAGCCGTACATGCAGCTTTTGGACGAGAGTCCAAATTGAGTTGCATGCACGGTCTACAGCATGTGTGGGGCCGCTCGATGTTTGGCAGCGTACACACTAATCGATATGATAAACGACGTCGCTCAGGAAGGGCAAAATGAGCGTCCTTTACTTTATCGGCAAGTGTGTATGCACCTATACTGTATTGCGTTTGCCCTGCAGCACAACCAATGCTGGGTTATCTTTCAGATATATTGGTACATCTGTATGGCTGACCCACTGACTCACAGATACAGTATGCCAGGGTGGAGTAACTGCTGACCGTGACATCACAGCTGGGCAGGCAAAATTTGTTGTGCTGTATGAGCCCGATATATCAAACGGCCAGTTAGTAAGTGTTACATAACGGCGGAATTTTAGTTGTTAAAGTGTGTACCTAGCCTTATATTTCTGTGGGACATTCTGATGCAGGCATTTTCCAACCTCTGTTCTCAAGGCACACTAACAGCGCAGGTTTTAGTGATATCCAGGCTTCAGCACAGATGGTTAAATCAAAATAACAGGTACTAATTAATCCACCTGTGCTCAGTCATGGATATCACAAAAACCTGGACTGTAATTACCCCTTTTACACTCGCAGGCCGAGGTCATTCCCGGGAATGTGTCCAGGTATATTTCCCGGGACACATTCCCGGGAATGACCCTTTTACACTAGCGGCCCGACCCGGCATATTGCCGAGTCGGTGACGTCACCGCGGACTCTACCGGAGGCGGTGCTTGGAGATAATCTTCTCCAGGCACCGCCTCCTCCTATGCAGCGAATGGGTGCCGGGTCGCTTTGACCCGGTATACCCGTTCACACTGCACATCTTCCCGGGACGGGATGCTCGTCCCGGGAAATTGTCCCTGTACCCTTTCACACTGACAAAAATCCCGGGATGATGCGCGTTCACGTGCAAAATCCCGGGATAAAATTGTCAGTGTAAAAGGGGTATAAGAGTGCCTTGAGGACCGAGTTTGGGAATGCCTGTTCTGATGTCTTGGAGAGCACTGTAGGAAGGACAGTCAGTCTCCTTATTCACTGACATTGTGTGTTTGTAAAAAAAAACAAATCCCAAGCCCTTAAGTGGATATTACCAGTGAAAGTGCTTATACACACCTTCACTTTGCATCCAGTTGGCGGAATGTAATGGGAGTCGAAGATCACGAAAGTGAGGGATGTGGGAAGCTCCCAAATATTTTTTTTAAAGGGGCAATCACTTACAAGGCATCGTTTTGCCTTGTAAGTGTTTGCCCCTTTAAAAAAAAGTCAGAGATCGGTCAGCATCCCTCACTTCCAACGATCACGGACTTCATTATATCCCACCGTATAAGTGAAAAAATGTGTGAAAAGTGACTTGTATAAGCACTTTTTGCGATAGCGCCCATTAGCTTAGTTGGGTTTAGCCACTTTACATGGATAAACGAGGCACTGATGTTTGCGATAATAAGCATCAATAGAATATCGCCCCTGCGATCTCCTGTTACTTTAGTTGGGGATATCAGGCCACGATAACAGTTAAATAGTGCTGATTGTGTCCGTTCTGTTGGTGTCATCTCTGTGGTGTAATGATGTACGTATGGTGTATGCACACTCGGGTTTCTTCATTGAAGGACAAATGAAACCGTTCACGGGCCAAATGTAATATGCAGCAGTTTTTTTGGAAAAAAACTAGATTGGAGCTAGTTGGCATTATAACAAACTTTTACTAAGGCAAAACCGACCTGCTTTTGCCTTAAACATCACCGCATTAAATCTTAGGGCTATTTTAACAAAATCTCAGCACTTTCAAAAACCTGCTACACGTACGTAGGTTATATTTCTCCATTTTTGAGATTTTAGTCTCATTTAACTACTATTAATGTCATATTTTATAGATGTCCTTTTCTATTAGAGTTTTATTGATTAGCGTATGTCTACAACTGAGTGATTATGTTGCTGTTATTCCCCAATCTCAATTTTTTTTTCTTTCAATAGGTACATCAGGATTCTCCCTGGGAAATTTTACTCCAAAAACAACTGCATCTGGTTTTGGATTTGGCCCCGCTACCACCACAACAGCAACAGGATTTGGCGGTAATCACTAAATCTTCTAAGTACTTATGCTAGAAAAAAATGTCTCTCTGGACAGAGGTTCTCTATTCAAAGATGCAAAAATTAGGCACCTTGTGTACATATACATAGTGATTGCATAATTCCCTTCTGTTTATTTGCCATAAGTAAATTGCAGGGTTTTTCTTTTTTGTAAATAGAACTATTTAGTTTTAAGCACGTGTAACATGTAAATGTGTATATTTTTCATAGTTATGTTTACATGTGACTTAAAGGGTACATTCAGATTGCGTTAATTAAAGTGAGGGTGCAGGACTGTTCCATTATGACCCATTTCCTAACAATTAGCCACCATATAGAAAATGCGCCAAAATGTCTTTCCGTTAACGTAACGTAGAAAGCTTAAAAGACGATCAACTACAAAGTGTAGTATTTACACTTAAATATTCTTTCACCATTGCACATTTGATAAATTTTATTGTTTTTAATTATTCACGGTTTGTTGGAATAATACCACATTTTCAGCTTCTAGTTTGGTCTGCTATCACCTGAATCTCTAAGCACAATGGCTCTTGACTGGTCTTTCCTTACAAACATTGATAGCAGGACACTATACTTGATTGTACAAGGCATTGTAATCGATTTATTATGAAGGAACATAACCAACCAGGTGACATATTGGATCAGAACAATGTCATTGTGTCAGATGGTTTCTCAGGAAATAACAGACGGAACCCACAAGTTTGCATATCTTAATGCAATTGCAGTCCTTATTAGAAACTGCAATAGGGTACATTATAGTAAGATAGTTTTAAAACAAATTAGGCATGATGAGTTTTATTTATGCCGATATATTTTGATTTGTAAATCACAGGATTCTATATATTTCTCTTACATCCTAAGGGTAATAAGAATCCATTTAGTACCATGGTGTATAGACGGGTCCACTAGGAGCCATGTGCACTATAGAAGTTTGATAGTGTGCGCTGGCTCCTCCCTCCATGCTCCTTCTACCAGACTCGGTTAAGAAAATGTGCTCGGAGGAGCCGGTCACGTCTCTGGAAGCTCCTGAAGAGTTTTCTGTATTTATTTTTAAAAGTTTATTTTCAGGATGGACTGGAGGGCATCAGCCTGTCTGCTTCGTGGGACTTAGAGGGGGAACGGCCCAAACCCACTAAGGGTTAATGGTCCCGTTCCCCGCTGACAGGACGCAAGCTCCTGATGGAACTATTCGCAAACCCCACCACGGCGAGCGTACATTCCCGCAGCACGCCGCCACCCCTAACAGAGCCACAACAATGAAGAGTGGTGAGCACTAAGCCAGCGTCCCGGTTAGCTGGTCGCCGGCCATTATGGATGTATGAGGGTACTTGGACGCACGGCTTCTACACGGGGCGGACTGAGTCTCCTGACTAAGTACACTGTAGTGTACACAGTACCCAGACTGGCACTACAGCCATAAAAGGGGAATGTCTCCATTTTATGCTCTCAGACACATCAGCCAGTATAAAGAAGAGCGGGAAGACCGTGCGCCATTTATGGGGTGGGTCTTCACTGAGCGAATCCAGCAGCTCACCAGCGCCATTTTCCCGACTGCAGCTGACACAGACGATGACTGATAGGGATGCGCAGCTCCTCCGGAAAGCCTCCAGTTTACCTCAGCGGTACCAGGGGGTCATAGCAGGGGGGAAGCTATTTACTAGTGTAATCTAGGTACTTTAGTCTGCGACCCGGCTAAGCTTGGCATTAGCGATAAGGGCGCCGTGTGCTGGTTCCATACTCTCTCTCTGTCTTTCTGGAAGGGCTCTTTGTGAGCTTATTGTGCTTTTAACCATTTCCTGTGTGTGTGTGCTGTCACTACTGCAGTATGTCAGGCAAAGAGTGTTTCATGTAAGGCACGGTGTTCCACTTCTCCAGGAGGTTCACTAGTGTGTACTCTGTAGTATCCCTTCCCAGACTAGTGGGGCAGAACCAGCATGGCTGGACTCCATTAGGGGAATGATTTCCACCACTTCTACAAAATTATCTCGTAATGAGAAAGAGACGCAATACTTAAGGCAGTCTATGGATGAGTTTAGGAAAAAGGATTCAGTACCCAGACCAGCGTCTCAGTCTGTACCATTTGTCGGCAGAAACGTACCTTGGCCCATATACTGCATTTTGACTCTGATTATGAAGGGTCAGAAAGGGAGTAAGGTGAGTTGGACACAGAGGTAGGGGAGGGTACTCTGTCGCAGGGTGTAGAGGCTCTTGAAGATGCTATCAGAGAAGTTCTAAATATCCCTGATAAGGTGACAGAGGAGAGTGAGGAATCTTACTTTAATATTAAGAAAAAATCCTCAGCCACTTTTCCGGTGTCAAAGGAACTAAATACCCTTTTTGAAGAACCGTGGGTTAATCCAGATAAGAAATGTAAAATTCCCAGGCGGTTGTTATCTTTTCCTTTTCCTCCTGAGGATAGGAAAAATTCGGAAAATCCACCGATAGTGGATGCGTCAGTCTCCAGGCGCTCACGTAAAATTGTACTACCAGGGCCTGGTGCAGCCTCCCTAAAAGATGCGGCTGATCGCAAGATTGAGACTACATTCAAATCTTTGCATATTACTGCCGGGGTGGCCCAGAGACCCACTATAGCATTGCTAAATCGTCAGGTAATTTAATTGAGGCGTTAGACACCTTGCCTCAAGAGGAAATTATTTTGCTCCTGCAATATATACAAGACTCTGCAAACTTTATGGTGGAAGCCATAAAAGAGATAGGTTTGCTTAATGCACTCACTACAGCTATGGCAGTATCGGCACGCAGAGGGTTATGGCTATGTCAGTGGACTGCTGACGTGGACGCCAGGAAAGGAGTGGAAGGCCTACCTTTCACAAGAGAGGCCTTATTTGGAGATGAACTCAACAAATGGATCTCCCGAGCTACTGCGGGTAAATCCACATACCTACCTTCTGCAGCTCTGCCAGCAAGGAAGGCCTACTCAGGACCTAATCTACAGTCCTTTTGGACTGCCAAGTTTAGGGGCAAGGCCAGAGGTTCTTCTACTGCCGCCAGAGGTGCTAGAGGTAAACCACGCAAACCAGTGACTGCTGGTTCACAGGAACAGGGCTCAGGCTCTGCTTCCTCAAAACCTTCCGCATGACCGTAGACCGCAATGCCTGGAGGACGTGAGGGTGGGAGCCCGGCTAAAATTCTTCAGTCACATCTGGACAGGATCGTGCCAGGATCCCTGGGTCATAGACCTTATATCCCAGGGCTACAGACTGGAGTTCCAGGAGCTCCCACCTCACAGATTATTCAAATCAGGCTTACCAGTTTCACAAGAGCGACGCCATTCAAAAACTGTTACAGACCCAGGTCATTATTCCAGTTCCACGTCATCTACACAACAAGGGTTACTATTCCAGCTTGTTTGTAGTACCAAAACCAGAAGGTTCGGTAAGACCGATTCTGAACCTCAAGTTTTTGAACCCATACTTACGAGTGTTCAAATTCAAGATGGAGTCGTTGAGAGCAGTAATCTCAGGTCTAGAGGAGGGGTAGTTCTTACCGTCTATTTGTCAAGGATGCATACCTTCACATTCAGATCTGGCCGCCTCATCAGGCTTATCTACGGTTTGCACTGCAGGACTGCCACTACCAGTTTCAGGCCCTGCCATTTGGTCTCTCCATGGCACTGAGGGTGTTCACTAAAATGATGGCAGAGATGATGATGTTGCTCCGCAGACAGGGAGTGAACATAGTTCCGTACTTGGACGATCTTCTGATAAAGGCATGTCCAGGGAACAGTTGTTGGAGAACATTGCCCTCTCAACCAGACTACTCCTGGCTCATGGGTGGATTCTGAACCTGCCAAAATCTCACCTAGAACCAACAGAGAGGCTTCAGTTCCTGGGAATGTTTCTGGACACAGTCTCAGAAAGTATTCCTTCTCTTGGAAAAGGCGATGGAAATCCAGTCGATGGTTCGCGCCGTCTTGAAGCCGTACCGAATCTCAGTGCATCTCTGTATACGACTATTTAGGAAATTGGTGGCTTCTTATGAAGTAATTCAGTACGGAAGGTTTCATGCGTGGTTCTTCCAGCTGGATCTGTTGGACAAGTGGTCCGGATCTCATCTTCACATGCACCAGAGGATTCATCTGTCGCCAAAAGCCAGGATCTCCCTCCTGTGGTGGCTACAGACTTCTCACCTAGTCGAGGGTCGAAGGTTTGGGTTTCGCGATTTGGATTCTGCTAACCACGGATGCAAGCCTCAGAGGTTGGGGAGGAGTCACCCAGGGGGTGCAGTTTCGAGGAAGATGGTCAAGTCAGGAAGTTGTCCTTCCAGTAAATATCCTGGAACTCAGGGCTATTGACAATTCCCTTCTGCAGGCCTCATCTCTTCTTCATAATCAGGCAATTCAGGTCCAGTCGGACAATGTGACCGCGATAACGTACATAAACAGAGCGGAACGAAAAGCAGAGCCACAAAGTCAAAGGTGTGAAGAATTCTCCTCTGGGTGGAAAAACACGCCGTGGCATTGTCGACTATCTTCATTCCGGGAGTAGGCAACTGGGAAGCAGACTTCCTCAGCAGACACGATCTGCAACCGAGGGAATGGGGCCTTCACCCGGAGGTGTTCCGGTGGTTGACATGTCGGTGGGGGTATCCACAAATCGATATGATGGCCTCTCGACTCAACAAGAAGCTCAAGCTGTATTGTTCCAGGTCGAGGGACCCATAGGCAGTGGCGGTAGACGCCCTGACAACTGTGTGGGTCTACCAGCTGGTGTACTTGTTTCCTCCCATTCCTCTGATCCCAAGAATTCTAAAAAGGGAAAAGGTTCAAGCAATCCTCATTGCTCTGGACTGGCCACGAAGGGCCCGGTATGCGGATCTCCTCAAGATGCTGATCGAAGATCCGTGGCCTCTGCCTCTTCGAGAGGATCTTCTGTAACAGGGCCCGTTCGTCTATCAAGACTTACCTCGGCTATGTTTAACGGCATGGAAGTTGAACGGCTGATTCTAGCCAGGAAAGGGATTCCTGACAAGGTCATCCCGACTATGATCCAGGCCAGGAAAGGGGTATCGCAGAGGTTCCCAAACTTGGTCCTAAGGCACCCCAACGGTCCTGGTTTTAAATGTATCCATGCCTGGCCACAGGTGACTTAATTAGCACCCTAGTCAATTTGATTTAACCATCTGTGCTGAGCCATGGATATAGCTAAAACCTGGACTGTTGGGGTGCCTTGAGGACTGCGTTTGGGAACCTCTGGGGGTAACGTCTAAACATTACCATCATATCTGGAAGAAATATGTCTCTTGGTGTGAGAGCAGACAATATTCTACGGTGGATTTTCATCTTGGACGTTTCCTGCTTTTTCTACAGTCGGGAGTGGATGTGGGCCTACGCCTATGCTCCATAAAAGTTCAGATTTCAGCCTTTGTTTTCTTTCAGAAACAATTGGCTTCTCTCCCTGAGGTCCAGACGTTCTTGAAAGGTGTTCTGCACATACAGCCTCCCTTTGTGCCTTCCACAGCACCGTGTGATCTCAATTTTTGTGCTGCAGTTCCTCCTATCGGATTGGTTTAAACTGTTACATGAAGTAGAAGTAAAGTATCTCTTGCGTGGAAGACTCTCACAGCTGGGGGCGTTCCCTCACAAGAGCCCCTACTTAATTTTCCATGAGGACAGAGCTGAACTCAGGATTCATCAACAATTTATTACTAAGGTGGTGTCTGCGTTTCACATCAATCAACCAACCTATTGTGATTCCGGCTGTTACGGATTCCTTGACTACTTCAAAGTTTTTGGATGTCGTCAGGGCTTTCAAGGTCTATGTGAAGAGAACAGCTCGTCACAGAAAATCGGACTCGCTGTTCGTTCTTTATGATCCCAATAAAATTGTGTGTCCTGCTTCTAAGCAGTCCATTGCGCGCTGGATCAGGCTTACTATCCAGCATGCTTATTCCACGGCAGGTTTGCCAATTCCGAAATCTATTCAAGCCCACTCTACTAGGTCTGTGGGTTCCTCTTTTGCAGCTGCCCAGGGTGTCTCGGCTTTACAGCTCTGCCGAGCAGCTACTTGGTTGGGTTTGAACACGTTTGCTAAGTTTTACAAGTTCGATACTTTGGCCTCTGAGGACCTTCAGTTTGGTCAATCAGTTCTGCAGGAGCCTCACCCACCCGGTTTGGGAGCTTTGGTACTTCACTATGGTACTAAATGGATTCCCAGTATCCCCTAGGATGTAAGAGAAAATAGAATTTTAATTACCTACCGGTAAATCCTTTTCTCGTAGTCCGTAGGGGATACTGGGTGCCCGCCCCGGTGCTTCGTTCTTCCTGCGCTGTTACTTGGTTTAGTAATATTGTTTGGTTCAGCTGTTGCTGTCCCTGTTTGCATGTTTGGTTAGCGTGGCGTTCTGCTTTTGCTGGTTGAATTCTCACCACTTTCCTTTTCTATATCCTTCTCTCGAAGTATGTCCGTCTCCTCGGCACAATTTCTTGGACTGTATGGTAGGAGGGGCATAGAGGGAGGAGCCAGCACACATACAATCAAACTTCTATAGTGCCCATGGCTCATAGTGGACCCGTCTATACCCCATGGTACTAAATGGATTCTCAGTATACCCTACGGACTACGAGAAAAGGATTTACTGGTAGGTAATTCAAATCCTATTTTCCTTTTATATGAAGTTTGTGTGCACACACCCTGTTTATTATGTAAGATGTTGGCAAAAACAGACTAAGGCTTCGTACACATGGACGTTGACAAACAACTCTAGTTGATGAATAAGTAATGTGATCACGCTTCAGGGAAGCTTTAAGACATATTTGGGGTGATTCAAATGGTTTTCGGGTGCCTATCAGAGCAATTTAATTGTTGCTCTGATCGGGTGCTCATTGCTTTATGCGTGCCCAAGTAGAAGGGGTTTAGCCACGAATAGGGGGGTTTGGGTGCCTAAACCACGGACTGTGCACACATTTTTACTCGCACCACAGGAGGCTACAAGAAAAAAATTAACCCTCACAGCTAACGGGCATCTAAACAGAGCAACAATTGAATTGCTCAATTTTGCGCTCCTTAGTGGTAGCTTTGAGGGTAAACAATTGAATCTCACCCCATTAATGAGTCTCTGCATAGTGCACTCGGTACTTTACATACCCCATAGAGCTGCACCGTGTTTTGTTGAAGACTGATGACACTGATCGCTGCAAGCAACGTTGAAATTGATGTGCAGCAAGTGTTTGCCAGAAAGCACCTGCATACTGGCTGCTCATCTACATTATTTTATTTGCAGCAGTAGGGTCAGTACGTTTAATTTGGCTTTGTTGACACCTGTTTTAACGCCTTTGTGTACAAGCCCTTAAATTGACTCAACATACTTTCTCTATCGTCCTAGTGGATGCTGGGGTTCCTGAAAGGACCATGGGGAATAGCGGCTCCGCAGGAGACAGGGCACAAAAAGTAAAGCTTTTTCCGATCAGGTGGTGTGCACTGGCTCCTCCCCCTATGACCCTCCTCCAGACTCCAGTTAGATTTTTGTGCCCGGCCGAGAAGGGTGCAATCTAGGTGGCTCTCCTAAAGAGCTGCTTAGAAAAAGTTTAGCTAGGTTTTTTATTTTACAGTGATGCCTGCTGGCAACAGGATCACTGCAGCGAGGGACTGAGGGGAGAAGGAGTCAACTCACCTGCGTGCAGGATGGATTGGCTTCTTGGCTACTGGACATCAAGCTCCAGAGGGACGATCACAGGTACAGCCTGGATGGTCACCGGAGCCACGCCGCCGGCCCCCTTGCAGATGCTGAAATCAGAAGAGGTCCAGAATCGGCGGCTGAAGACTCCTGCAGTCTTCAAAAGGTAGCGCACAGCACTGCAGCTGTGCGCCATTTTCCTCTCAGCACACTTCACACGGCAGTCACTGAGGGTGCAGGGCGCTGGGAGGGGGGCGCCCTGGGAGGCAAATGATTACCTATAATGGCTAAAAATACCTCACATATAGCCCTAGAGGCTATATGGAGATATTTAACCCCTGCCTAATGTTTCTAAATAGCGGGAGACGAGCCCGCCAGAAAAGGGGCGGGGCCTATCTCCTCAGCACACGGCGCCATTTCCTCTCACAGCTCCGCTGGTCAGGACGGCTCCCAAGTCTCTCCCCTGCACTGCACTACAGAAACAGGGTAAAACAGAGAGGGGGGGGCACATTTATGGCGATATTTGATATAACAAAGCAGCTATAAGGGAGCACTTATTATAAGGCTATCCCTGATATATATATAGCGCTTTTTGGTGTGTGCTGGCAAACACTCCCTCTGTCTCCCCAAAGGGCTAGTGGGTCCTGTCTTCGTTAGGAGCATTCCCTGTGTGTCTGCTGTGTGTCGGTACGTGTGTGTCGACATGTATGAGGACGATATTGGTGTGGAGGCGGAGCAATTGCCAAATATGAGGATGTCACCCCCTAGGGAGTCGACACCAGAATGGATGCCTTTATTTATGGAACTACGGGATAGTGTCAACACGCTAAAGCAGTCGTTTGACGACATGAGGCGGCCGGACAATCAATTAGTGCCTGTCCAGGCGACTCAAACACCGTCAGGGGCTGTGAAACGCCCTTTGCCTCAGTCGGTCGACACAGACCCAGACACAGGCGATGACTCCAGTGGTGACGGTGACGAATCAACCGTATTTTCCAGTAGGGCCACACGTTATATGATTTTGGCAATGAAGGAGGCGTTACATTTAGCTGATACTACAGGTACCACTAAACAGGGTATTATGTGGGGTATGAAAAAACTACCTATAGTTTTTCCTGAATCAGAAGAATTAAATGACGTGTGTAATGAAGCGTGGGTTGCCCCTGATAAAAAGCTGATAATTTCAAAGAAATTATTGGCATTATACCCTTTCCCGCCAGAGGTTAGGGAGCGCTGGGAAACACCTCCTAGGGTGGACAAGGCGCTAACACGCTTATCTAAACAAGTGGCGTTACCTTCTCCTGAGACGGCCGCACTTAAAGATCCATCAGATAGGAGGATGGAAAATATCCAGAAAAGTATATACACACATGCAGGTGTTATACTACGACCAGCTGTAGCGACTGCCTGGATGGGCAGTGCTGGGGTAGTTTGGTCGGAGTCCCTGATTGAAAATATTGATACCCTGGACAGGGACAATATTTTACTGTCGTTAGAACAAATAAAGGATGCATTTCTTTATATGCGTGATGCACAGAGGGATATCTGCACACTGGCATCACGGGTAAGTGCTATGTCCATTTCGGCCAGAAGAGCTTTATGGACGCGACAGTGGACAGGCGATGCGGATTCAAAACGGCATATGGAAGTTTTGCCGTATAAAGGGGAGGAGTTATTTGGAGTCGGTCTATCAGATTTGGTGGCCACGGCTACAGCCGGGAAATCCACCTTTCTACCTCAAGTCACTCCCCAACAGAAAAAGGCACCGACTTTTCAACCGCAGCCCTTTCGTTCCTTTAAAAATAAGAGAGCAAAGGGCTATTCATATCTGCCACGAGGCAAAGGTAGAGGGAAGAGACAGCAACACGCAGCTCCTTCCCAGGAACAGAATCCCTCCCCGGCTTCTACAAAAGCCTCAGCATGATGCTGGGGCTTCTCAAGCGGACTCGGGGACGGTGGGCGGTCGTCTCAAAAATTACAGCGCGCAGTGGGCTCACTCGCAGGTAGATCCCTGGATCCTGCAGATAATATCTCAAGGGTACAGGTTGGAATTAGAGACAGATCCACCTCGTCGTTTCCTGAAGTCTGCGTTACCAACGTCCCCCTCCGAAAGGGAGACGGTTTTGGAAGCCATTCACAAGCTGTACTCTCAGCAGGTGATAGTCAAGGTACCTCTTCTACAACAAGGGAAGGGGTATTATTCCACTCTTTTTGTGGTACCGAAGCCGGATGGCTCGGTAAGGCCTATTCTAAATCTGAAGTCCTTGAACCTGTACATAAAGAAGTTCAAGTTCAAAATGGAGTCACTCAGAGCAGTGATAGCGAACCTGGAAGAGGGGGACTTTATGGTATCCTTGGACATCAAGGATGCGTATCTCCACGTTCCAATTTACCCCTCACACCAGGGGTACCTCAGGTTCGTTGTACAAAACTGTCACTATCAGTTTCAGACGCTGCCGTTCGGATTGTCCACGGCACCTCGGATCTTTACAAAGGTAATGGCCGAGATGATGATTCTTCTTCGAAGAAAAGGCGTATTAATTATCCCATACTTGGACGATCTCCTAATAAGGGCGAGGTCCAGAGAACAGCTAGAGATGGGATTAGCACTGTCTCAAGAAGTGCTAAAACAGCACGGGTGGATTCTGAATATTCCAAAATCCCAGTTAATACCGACAACTCGTCTGCTGTTCCTAGGGATGATTCTGGACACGGTTCAGAAAAAGGTTTTTCTCCCGGAGGAAAAAGCCAA
Source organism: Pseudophryne corroboree (assembly GCF_028390025.1). NCBI lineage: Eukaryota > Metazoa > Chordata > Amphibia > Anura > Myobatrachidae > Pseudophryne > Pseudophryne corroboree. The sequence goes on along the minus strand of NC_086444.1, from coordinate 831,672,942 downwards.
GGAGTTATCCGAGCTTGTCAGGAACCTCCTAAAACCAGGAAAGGTGTCTGTACATCAATGCACAAGAGTCCTGGGAAAAATGGTGGCTTCTTACGAAGCAATTCCATTCGGCAGATTCCACGCAAGAATTTTCCAAAGGGATCTGTTGGACAAATGGTCAGGGTCGCATCTTCAGATGCACCTACGGATAACCCTGTCTCCAAGGACAAGGGTGTCTCTTCTGTGGTGGTTGCAGAGTCCTCATCTATTGGAGGGCCGCAGATTCGGCATACAGGATTGGATCCTGGTGACCACGGACGCCAGCCTGAGAGGCTGGGGAGCAGTCACACAAGGAAGAAACTTCCAGGGAGTATGGACAAGCCTGGAAACGTCTCTTCACATAAACATTCTGGAACTAAGAGCAATATACAATGCTCTAAGCCAGGCAGAACCTCTGCTTCAGGGAAAACCGGTGTTGATCCAGTCGGACAACATCACGGCAGTCGCCCATGTGAACAGACAGGGCGGCACAAGAAGCAGGAGTGCAATGGCAGAAGCTGCAAGGATTCTTCGCTGGGCAGAGAATCATGTGATAGCACTGTCAGCAGTGTTCATCCCGGGAGTGGACAACTGGGAAGCAGACTTCCTCAGCAGACACGATCTTCACCCGGGAGAGTGGGGACTTCATCCAGAAGTCTTCCACATGCTGGTAACCCGTTGGGAAAGACCAATGGTGGACATGATGGCGTCTCGCCTCAACAAAAAACTGGACAGGTATTGCGCCAGGTCAAGAGATCCGCAGGCAATAGCTGTGGACGCGCTGGTAACGCCTTGGGTGTACCAGTCGGTGTATGTGTTTCCTCCTCTGCCTCTCATACCAAAAGTATTGAGAATTATACGGCAAAGAGGCGTAAGAACGATACTAGTGGTTCCGGATTGGCCAAGAAGGACTTGGTACCCGGAACTTCAAGAGATGATCACGGAAGATCCGTGGCCTCTACCTCTAAGGAGGGACTTGCTTCAGCAGGGTCCCTGTCTGTTTCAAGACTTACCGCGGCTGCGTTTGACGGCATGGCGGTTGAACGCCGGATCCTAGTGGAAAAAGGCATGCCGGAAGAAGTCATTCCTACTTTGATTAAAGCAAGGAAAGAAGTAACCGTGCAACATTATCACCGAATTTGGCGAAAATATGTTGCGTGGTGCGAAGATCGGAGTGCTCCGACGGAGGAATTTCAACTGGGTCGATTCCTACATTTCCTGCAATCAGGATTGTCTATGGGTCTCAAATTGGGATCTATTAAGGTTCAAATTTCGGCCCTGTCGATTTTCTTTCAAAAAGAATTGGCTTCAGTCCCTGAAGTCCAGACCTTTGTTAAGGGTGTGCTGCATATACAGCCCCCTGTGGTGCCTCCAGTGGCACCGTGGGATCTCAATGTAGTTTTGGATTTTCTAAAATCTCATTGGTTTGAACCACTAAATAAGGTGGATTTGAAGTATCTCACTTGGAAAGTGACCATGCTTCTAGCCCTGGCTTCTGCCAGGAGAGTGTCAGAATTGGCAGCTTTATCTTACAAAAGCCATATCTGATTTTCCATTCGGACAGGGCAGAACTGAGGACTCGTCCGCATTTTCTCCCTAAGGTGGTGTCAGCATTTCATCTGAACCAGCCTATTGTAGTGCCTGCGGCTACAAGTGACTTGGAGGACTCCAAGTTACTGGACGTTGTCAGAGCATTAAAAATATATATTGCAAGAACAGCTGGAGTCAGAAAATCTGACTCGTTGTTTATATTGTATGCACCCAACAAGATGGGTGCTCCTGCGTCTAAGCAGACGATTGCTCGTTGGATCTGTAGCACAATCCAATTTGCACATTCTGTGGCAGGCCTGCCACAGCCTAAATCTGTAAAGGCCCACTCCACAAGGAAGGTGGGCTCATCTTGGGCGGCTGCCCGAGGGGTCTCGGCATTACAACTTTGCCGAGCAGCTACGTGGTCAGGGGAGAACACGTTTGTAAAATTTTACAAATTTGATACTCTGGCTAAGGAGGACCTGGAGTTCTCTCATTCGGTGCTGCAGAGTCATCCGCACTCTCCCGCCCGTTTGGGAGCTTTGGTATAATCCCCATGGTCCTTTCAGGAACCCCAGCATCCACTAGGACGATAGAGAAAATAAGATTTTACTTACCGATAAATCTATTTCTCGGAGTCCGTAGTGGATGCTGGGCGCCCATCCCAAGTGCGGATTATCTGCATAAATTGTACATAGTTATTGTTAACTAATTCGGGTTATTGTTGAAGGAAGCCATCTTCCAGAGGCTCCGCTGTTATCATACTGTTAACTGGGTTTAGATCACAAGTTGTACGGTGTGATTGGTGTGGCTGGTATGAGTCTTACCCGGGATTCAAAATCCTCCCTTATTGTGTACGCTCGTCCGGGCACAGTACCTAACTGGAGTCTGGAGGAGGGTCATAGGGGGAGGAGCCAGTGCACACCACCTGATCGGAAAAAGCTTTACTTTTTGTGCCCTGTCTCCTGCGGAGCCGCTATTCCCCATGGTCCTTTCAGGAACCCCAGCATCCACTACGGACTCCGAGAAATAGATTTATCGGTAAGTAAAATCTTATTTTTTGGATTATTCAGATTACCTGTGTGAAATTTTATATTGAGGCCAGAGATTTCTTGATTGCTTCTTAATTTAGTGTCATAATTTCCTTTTAAAATGGCCTTGAATTTATTTCTATTTATTTTTTATTTTTTTCCAAGTATATTAACGTAACATGAAATAAGATCATTCGCATATACACACATTCCAGCTGCATAAATGTAGTAAGACTGTTTTTGTGTAGGGAACTTTGATTTATTTCACTCTGGATTTTTGCATAAAACAAATGGGTGCCTTTCATTCAAGCTAGATATCTGTATTATCTATTTACTTTTTCCTCTTCTAAACTAGTTTTTAATTCCTGCCACCTTTTCTTCATGCTTTCCTCTCGTCAGGATTTGGAGGGCTGGAGTCAGCGACCTCCAACGCCACTGGGTTTAACTTTGGTGGGTTCGGACTAGCTGCCAACCCAGCTTTAAACTTTAACATTGGGAACTTCAGTGTTTCCTCTGCTCCAGCGCCTCCCTTCAATTTTGGTAACACCCTGGCAAGTGCAGGTAGAGAAAACCGAATGTATGTGATGTTTGTCATGAATCTAATCGATGCAGTGATCCAAGATTTGGCAGGAAGCAACTGATAAGTCTGAAGTCTTAAAAGTAGACTTTAATCACACACAAGGAATGCAATCTCTGAGTGCTTTGCAAATGTGTCTAAAAAGGGAGTATGGGATAATGGCCAGCTGTACCATATTTGAAATTATATTTATAGTAGTTTTTCTTCTAATTGATTGCAAGTTTTCCTTTGTATCTGTTTATCAGCACCCGGAAGCCCTCACATTTCCTATTCTGCAGATTATGTACTGCGTGTATTCCACACAAGTTTTCCTTCCCCCTTGAATTGGGCCATTTCAAATACTTTTACTTGATCTGCAATGGAATAAAAATACATATGTATATTAGCAAATAATTCCTTTCTTTTTGAATCTCTTAGCAGTGGAATGCGTTTATATTCCATTTTTTCTCTGTTATTAAGTGTTGCCACTATCCTTGGACCACTGCAAATTTATATCACACACATTCCACCAATCCGTTACCATCCAAGTTTTGTTCAGTTAGTGAGGTATGTCGTCCTTGTGACCCAACTGTGGTGAGGAAAAAAATAATAATTCTCTGTTGTGTTGACCAGCATCCATCTTAATTTGTTAACAGTGACTGTTATTATATGTTTTGTTTTCTTCTGTGAAATATGGCCAGTGTTCTGCATTGTTACTTAATTCCCGTGTTTGGAGCCTGGCCTTGAAAAATGTAAATTGCACTGCAGTGATTTATATTTCTGTGTGGATTTAATATTAATGCTTTGTTCTGCCTGAAAGTTCTTTTTGGTCATGTGGTGCCACAAGGGTTCCAGAGCATGCTGTGTAGGGGTAACACAGAATGAGTACAGAGTAGTATAGATGGGACATTAGCTTACTATGTACATAATTACAGTGCTCAAGTTACAGAATTACTATTAAGATAAATAGTGGAGAGGGGCCCTGCCTGCTCATTAGAGTTTACAACCTACATCAACCAGATTGTTACTTTCAATGGATTAATTTTGTTATTTGTTTGAAATAGTAAAGGTATTCATTTTATATAAATGATCCCTATGTATTTTCTTTGTAATTACTGAAATGATCCCTATGTATTTTATTTGTAATTGCTGGATAAACTGCCTTGCTTTCAGACCCTTCTTGTTCCCGCTATACTTTATGATTTGTTTGGTTCAACCTGCATATTCATGCAGTTCTCCTATCTGATATAATGTAATGTGCTATGTACTTAAGCCCTGTACACACTGGGGAGATGTGTGCTGACGATCTAGCACACAGCGTGATGTGTGCTGAGCGATGAGGGGACTGGTGAAATGAGCGATCTCACTAGATTTGCATGCCAAATCTAGAGCCGGCGATAGCGCGCATAGCTGTCGCCGGCACCCTACGCGCGGAGAGATCCGTGCTTAATTTCTAAGCAATCTATTCAGATTGCTTAGAATTTAAGCACGGATCTCTTCCTGTGCGCCCCCCTTTACAGTACTTGGTAAATATATATACATTCATTCAGTCAGTCGACATATCTCTACTAATTATGTTATTGTATTTAGGAATCATTCTGGTTTCTCATATCTTGTATCATTGCTTTACACCATTTTAATTATGTACAGATGGTGTAATGGTTAGCATTACTGTCTCACAGCACTGAGGTGGTGCATTTAATTCCCACCATGGCCTTAACTGTGTGAGGTTTATACGTTCTCCATGTACTTGTATGAGTTCCCTCTGGTTACTCCAGTTTCCTCCAACAATCCAAAAATATACTGGTAGGTTAATTGGCTCCAAATCAAAAATGTAACCCTAGTTTGTGTGTGTGTGTATGGGCAGACTAGATGGACGAAGTGGTTCTTATCTACAGTCAAAATCTAATCTAAGATTTTACTATGAACTTGCATGTTTTCTGCAATAAAGTCAGTTTTTGCCATTACATAACTCAATGGTTCCGAGACTTTTTTTTAATCACGGCACAGTAGAGTATAATAATTTTTTTTCACAGCATCCCTAGGGCAAAAGTTTCTTATTAAGAAATTTAGAAAGAAATACAGGTTGAGTATCCCTTATCCAAAATGCTTGGGACCAGAGGTATTTTGGATATGGGATTTTTCCGTATTTTGGAATAATTGTATACTATAATGAGAGATCATGGTGATGGGACCTAAATCTAAGCACAGAATGCATTTATGTTACATATACACCTTATACACACAGCCTGAAGATCATTTTAGTCAACATTTTTTGTAACTTTGTGCATTAAACAAAGTGTGTGTACATTCACACAATTCATTTACGTTTTATATACACCTTATACACACAGCCTGAAGGTCATTTAATACAATATTTTTAATAACTGTGTATTAAACAAAGTTTGTGTACATTGAGCCATCAAAAAACAAAGGTTTCACTATCTCACTATCACTCAAAAAAGTCCGTATTTCGGAATATTCCGTATTTCGGAATATTTAGATATGGGATACTCAACCTGTATTATTATATTAAGTAAATTGTGTTTATATATCCTCCTTAGGTTCAGTTGTGTGGTGAAGGACAGGATTTGCTTCTGTTTGTCCACATATGTTATGATCGACAGCTACTAGCATTGGTTTTGCCTATTACATTGTCCATAAATAATTTGAATTGGTCCTGGATCACCAATCTGAGGCACCCCAGTGTACCACGACACACTGTTTGAGATGAGAACCACTGACATAATAGGCCCTACACACTGGCCGAAATTCCTCAAAGATATGAACGATCTCGTTCATTATTGAACGAAATAACGTTCATATCTTTGAGTGTGGAGTCACCAGTGATGAACGATGCGCGGCCCCGCGCTCGTTCATTGCTGGTGCCCCGTCGGCTGTACATGCAGGCCAATATGGACGATCTCGTCCATATTTGCCTGCACTTCAATGGAGCCGAGTGACGGGGGGAGTGAAGAAACTACACTCCCCCTGTCACTGCCGCCGCCGCTGGGTCGCCCGACAGCCGTATCTGCCGTCGGGCAGCTCGGCGGCGGATCTTTAAATGTGTAGGGCCCTTTACTGTTCTAGAGTTACTACCATAGAGAGCGTCTGTGGCTGGCGACGTCACTGTTGGGGGCGTGCCCAGCACCTCCGTCGGTGCTGGGCCTCCCCCAGCTCTCTCCCAATGCGTGAATGGATGCCGCGCGCATGTGCACGGCATCTATACACGCCGGGAGGGCTGGAAGCGGGCGTCTGTTCTAGCAGGGCGCCGCAAAAGGGGCAGGGCGGGTTTTGCCTGCTAAAAAACGGGCAGGGCGCGGCGCCCTGCTAAAACAGCCTAGAGTGAACACTAGAGTTGTTCACTTGAGCTTTTGCTTTTCTGTGATTACAACTACTAATTAGATATTGGTTAGCCAGTGTCACTCTTGCACTATTTTTTTAGATGGTAGGTTTAATGGGTCTTTTTCCCAGGCAGTGATGACTTGCACAACAAAAAAGAGCATATTAAAGTATTTAACCCCTTTGCTGCTGAGATTTTGACCTGTTTTTGAGCTGGTCACATTCCGTCCGTATCCTTAATTATTTATATACTGCCCACACTTCTTATATCTTGGTTTCTAGAAAACTTTGAATTTTGAGAAAATAGAATTAAATAACTTATTTCTCCTCATACTGCAAAGACAATTCACCTAAAGTTTTTTTTTTTTTTTAACGTGATCTAAAAGCAAATGTACTTGCAAATGTACCTTACCTAACAATGGGGCAGATGTATTAACCTGGATAAGGCATAAGGAAGTGATAAACCAGTGATAAATGTAAGGTGATACACGCACCAGCCAATCAGCTCCCATATGTAAATGAACAGTTAGGAGCTGATTGGCTGGTGCATTATCACCTTGCACTTAAACCATGCTTTATCACTGGTTTATCACTTCCTTATGCCTTCTCCAGGTTAATACATCTACCCCAATGCTACCTAACTGGCAGCATTATTTTTTGACTCTTTAGTACCCGATAAATGTATGTTTGTTTTTCTTACTTCCAAGAAAAACTTTGGTGTTTTTGTCTGGTCACTACCATACAATATATACTAAGGAGCACAATGTTAGAAAGAGAGTCTGTGGATGCCAAGATGTTGGGGACTTTTAATGCTCTCTCTCCACTGTTTGCTGAGGGAGGGCTTAATGATGATGTACATTCCTCCGCCCCTCCCAAATCTGAGCAAGTTTAAGGAGTGGTGGGGACTTGTAGGTAAATCCCCCAAATTGAACCCCTGCAGTGCTTGGCATGAGTCTTACAGATTGCTTGCAACAATGGGTTATAGTCGCATTTGCTTGGAGTTGCATTTCCTGTGCAGAATGAATTCGATGCCTAGACAGAAAGCATACAATGCTAGCATAATAAACACTCTTTTGTTATGTGATTAATATTTAGCACATTGCTTTTATTAGAGGTTTTCGTGTCTCATTGGTGACTAATTGAACATTGGATAATCACTTTATTGATCAAATGAGAGTATTAGTGCATAGCTGGTTTTGTAAATTGGTCTGTCAAATTACTCGCGTCATAAGCAATTCAGCGGTTATTGATGGATATTATCGAAATGATGCATAACAAAATTGCTCTTGTGAGTGCTTTAATAGTGGATGAATAAATTATATTTTCAGGTTTTACATCTGTTCTAAGTTAATATATGTCTTACATTTTTATTTTTTATTTTATCAGCTTATAAATATTTTTATTTAAGTTGCCAGACAAGATGGGCAACAGGGCATCTATAAAAAAAAATACAAGAGAGAAAACAAAGCAAGCATGGGGAAAAAGGGTAGGGAGGGCCCTGCTCATTAGAACGCTTACAGTATAATTGGGAGAAGGCAGAGCTGAAATAAGAGGAATCAGTGTGTCTGAGTGGCGTTGTGAGTGGGACTGTTGGGAGGGTGCACAAGAATGGATAGTACAAGTGGAAGTAGGATGGAAACAGATAAATAGGTCAGAGGTAGATTTCAGATTTTGTGTGATCTGAAATAACGGGTTGGTAGTGCTGACTGTATTGTAGGTAAGGATAAGCAATTTGAATTGGTACCTGGAGGAAGAGAAGTGGGGTAGGGAATTCCAGAATGGTGCAGTGGATGTGAAGTGGTGAGAATACTTATTTGCTGTGGTATCTATGGATGGCTTGAAGCGTGGATAGATGGAAGAGGGGAATGCCAGATCGTAAGTGGTTGGCAGTCTGGGTAACCTACTTTTTATTTAAGTATGTAGTAAACCTCTACAGTGTTTCATTTTATGTAGATAAAATCAGATCATCGACCTTGTGTTTCTCTTCCTGCCAGAAAGTAAATGCTTATTTCCGTATTTGTTATTTAGTGTTCATTCTAGCACCCTGCACCTTTCAAATCCTGTGCAGTTCCTCTTTCCTGCCTGGGGTGTCGCTCTCTGCTCTGGTGCTTCTCAGCACACACATGTCTGTATCACAGCACTGAGTAACAGATCAGAGTGTGCTGAGAAGCAACACAGCAGAAGGCGACACCCCAGGCAGGAAAGAGGAACTGCATGGATTTTGAAAAGTGCAGGGTGCTAGAATGAACACTATTATTTCTGTACCCCCCTCATATTGTGCCTGGTGATTTCCCACAGCATAGTTGAAGCTGTGAGACTTATTTGGACTCCTGAATGTTTCGGAACTTTGATAAAGAATGTAAATTTGATTAATAGTGATAATTCTTGCAACAACACAAAGGAATCTGACATTGTTACACAGTTGGAAGCTTACTTTTTCCTCCTCTTCATTATGAATCTATGGGGGGATTCAATTCGGCATGATGCAGGCAATGTGTCTTTGAAGAATGGCACATCTTATCAGCATCACAAGTTTTCCATTGCACCTTTTATATAAACATTGCAACGTTGGCCCTACCGCATACAAGGGATCAGTACGTAATCCCGCTGGACGGGATCCCGGCAATCGAAATACCGACGCCGGAATCCCGACCACACAATCCCGACAGGGGTGGCGAGTGGAACGCAGCCCCTTGCGGGCTCGCCACGCTGCGGGCACGGTGCCTCGCTACGCTCGGCACACCATTATATTCTCCCTCTATGGGTGTCGTGGACACCCACGGAGGGAGAATATGTCGGGATTGTGGCGGTCGGGATTCCGGCGTCTGTATTTCGACCGCCGGGATCCCGTCCAGCGGGATGTTGACCGCATACAATTACTTGCGATGCCTGGCAGATCATTGTGTTCAGTTGAATGATAAAACAATATCGAACTATATGTAGTTTCTAAATTTGTAGTGGTTTTGTTTTCTATTTGGTGCATTATGTTTATGACTCTCTCAAATATATTGTCTCTTAGCATAATGTTTTACATTATGCCACGTTCTTTGTTTTTGTTTTCCCATTAAAATTTGTTTTCATTGTTTCATCATTTTGAATGCAAAAAGTAACTGTTCAAATATCTGCTTTTATATAGCGGCTCTATCTCTTGTGCTTTTGTGTTACTGTGAACTTTTTACCATCTTTCCATTAGGTGGGTTTGGAGGCTTTGGAGCCGCAACGACCACAACTGCTGCTGGCTCAGGTTTTAACTTCTCTGCTCCAACTAATACTGGCACAACTGGTAAGCAGGCAGAAAATACTGTAAATCGCAGCGTTAAAGGGGCATTCGTTCTATTTTTGTTACAATATTTCCAGTTCGAGCAACGCAACTGTTATGCGTTGTATTCCAGAGTTTAGGGGGACATGTACTAAGCAGTGATAAAAGTGGTTGCCATGGCCAGCTTCTCCAATCAGCTGCTCTGTATACTTCTATAGTATGCCAATTTTAACTGTTACATCAGTGCTGATTGGTTGCGATGGGCAGCTTCTCCACTGGCTCACTTCTACACTTTTATCACTGCCTAGTACATGTCCCCCTTTGTATAATAAGGAGCACGGTTGTTACATTTGGTTGTATATTCAGAAATTCTTTGTTACATATTGTGAGCTACATAACTTCTTACATATTACGTTTAATTCGATTTGTCAACTTTTCCTAAGAAATAAAAATATCTATACACCAGAGTCTCCCAAATCCGAAAATGCTTAAAACTATAAGTATTTTGATATCGGATTTTTCCTTATTTTGGAATATTTATATACCTACCATACTGAGATATATTGGGTTGGGACACAAGTCTAAGCACAGAATGCATATATGTTTCATATACACCTTATACACACAGCCTGAAGGTCATTTTATACAATATTTGTAATTTTGTTCATGAAACGAACTTTGTACATTGAACTATCAGAAACCTAAGGTGTCACTAATGTGTCACAATTTGGATTTCTGAATATTTTGGCTCTTTTGGATATGGGAGACTCATCCTGTTTTTATTTTATTTTACAGCCCTTAATTGTTTATCTTGAAAAGCAAATAATGACAATTTTCTATTTAATTGACGCACCTTTTAGGTCTTTTTGGTAGCACTCAGAACAAAGGATTTGGGTTTGGAACTACATTTGGCGCAGCAGCAGCAAACACAGGTTTAAATACTGGGCTATCCACCGGTCTGGGCTTCACAGGTTTCAACACTCAACAGCCACAGAATGGTTAGTATATAGGGGGAGATTTAGACCTGATCGTAGATGTGCTAAATTTAGCACATCTATGATCAGCTTCCCTGACATGCAGGGGGACATTCAGCATAGGGCTAGTCCGCCCCACGTCAGTCCCTGCCCCGTCACACCAGTACAAAAGCATCACACAGCGACAATGCTTTTGTGTTGGAAGAGTAGCTCTCTACCAGCACAGCAGGGAGCTACTCCTTGCTGCTCAGGTCGCAGCAGCTGCATGTGACATCACGCAGCCGCTGCGCCCCCTCCCCCCAACGGTCCGGACGTGCCGGCGTTGACCGGATCGTGCCCCCTAAATGGTGGCCAAGCGCAGCCGGCACTCCCCCCTCCCGCCCAGCAACCGCTTCTGCCTGTCAATCAGGCAGAGGCGATTGCAGGGTAAATAGCAGCCGTTGGCTGTCTGACATGCGCCGGCGCATGCGCACTTCAGACCTGATCGCTGCTGTGCGAACACACACAGCACCGATCATGTCTGAATCAGCCCCTGAGTTACATAGCTTTATACGTTCACATGATGCCTATGCAATACTCCCCATTTATTTCGTATAAAGCCACCCTTGCTTCCATAATGTAAAAATGAATTCAAATGTATTACCCACTTTAACATAATGTGGCCGATTCAGTTAGCTGAGAAGTGCCTCACCCTCATGAGTATGTGTGTGCAATGCCTCGCTTCTTTTAGCCCTGAACTTCATTCCTGCAGCTGATTATATTGACCCCTGTGTTAGACCTTTTTATAAGGAAAGCCTTGCTAACACCACCAGTATTATGCAGCATTTAACTTTGGCTTCATAAAGAAAGTTGTATCTGTAGCTCTTACAGTATCTGTATTTTTAAGTTTTAATTTTTTTAATTTCTTATTTTTTTTTTAGTCCTCGGCGGTGGCCTGTTCAGCCAAGCTGTGCAAAACACTAACCAGTCAAACCAACTGATTAACACAGCAAGTGCACTCTCTGCACCAACATTGCTGGGGGATGAGAGAGACGCCATCCTGGCAAAATGGAACCAACTTCAAGCATTTTGGGGAACAGGAAAAGGATATTTCAGTAATAACATTGCTCCTGTAGAGTTCACACAGGAGAACCCTTTTTGTAGGTTTAAGGTAAAAAAAAAAAAAAAAAAATTTTTTTCCAATGTTTAAGCTGTGTTATCAACTATTTATAATGGGGCTAATTCAGGTTTGATTGCAAATCACGATCCGCCCGGAATTATTGCGGGGGTGCTGTGGCCGCATGCGCAGCGGGCCCTACTGCACATGCGTCCGCATTTTCTGCAAGGGGCTGCAGAAAATGCGGTCGCCTCTGCCTGTCAATCAGGCAGAGGTGGTCTCGGGGCATGAGGGGGGCGGCAACGCTCCGTTTTCAGGGAGGAAATGGAGCGTTGCGGGGGCAGGGCAACACGAACGGTGGGTTGTGCACGCCGAACGGGGGCGCTGTCGCGTGACGTCACACGCAGCTGCCGCAACAGGTAAGATGGCGCCGGGACTCCCGCGGCCGCAGCTAAGCTGCGCCAGCAGGAGTCGACCTTTGTTTCTGCTGACAAGCAGAAATTGCGAGGCGATCGCAATTTCTGCTTGTAGCAGGGGGGGAGGCACCGGTCAGCATTCTGGGCGGCCCCCAGCATGCGTGCAAAAGGATAGCAAATTCTGCTGATTAGCAGAATATGCTATCCTTACTGAATTAGGCCCAATATGGAGAAGAACTTTGGGCAGCTTTTCTGAATGTGACTCAGTCTAGTTTTTTGTATTGTGCATAGTTAATTCTATTAATTTTCACAAGTGACTGGTTTACAAAACTGCTGTCAAATAATTGAAAGTTTCTGAGTAGTGATGAACATGCTGAATATATATATCTATATATATATATATATATATATATATATATATATATATATATATATATATCTATATATATATCTATATCTTGAAAAAAAGACTGCGGCACTCAGGGTCTTGTGGCTGAATAATGTGTATTAAAAATTCACAGCATAAGGCATCAACGTTTCAGGGTGTCTAACCCCTTTGTCAAGATGTGACATCTTGACAAAGGGGTTAGACACCCCGAAACGTTGATGCCTTATGCTGTGAATTTTTAATACACATTATTCAGCCACAAGACCCTGAGTGCCGCAGTCTTTTTTTCAAGTTGTCCATCACTCTTACTGAAGGCACCGGGGCGCATCATTCATCGGAGGAGTGCCGGGCTTTGTATGCTGTATATATATGTGTGTGTGTATGTGTATATGTATATATATATATATATATATATATATATATATATATATATATATATATATAATCAAAAGTCATACCGGCACTCCCAGAGGTAAAACAGATTCCTTTGCTGCGGTGCCCTCCAAGTCAGCAATGTGACAAACGTAGATAATGGAGAAACGGCGGCACTCAAGCAGGCTTAATCGTTGTGAGGATAAAATTTCCTTTAATCACCTACATGTTTCGGGGAAAATCACCCCGTCCTCAGGGCTCAGACAACAATAAAAACATGTGTATATAACACTTAAATACACCACAGACAAAACGACAATAATACAAAGATTGTACTCACCTGTCCTCACGGCGCTGCCGCCCATCCGCACATGCTGCACGCTTCCGTGTCGCTGAGTGGTGACGTCATGGTGCGCCGCGGGACAGGGAGATCGTCATAGCAACAAACAGTAAACAGTTACAGGCATCCATAACGCCTGTATAAAAAAACATAATACATTAAAGAGACAACACATTTAAAATACATATAAATCACCGCCAATGGAGAGGTCCCAGCAACACATAATCCAAGTATTTTAACTACCTCAGTAAAGACATATTGAATGCTTCTATTGTTAATCATACAAAGTACAATTAGCAATTTAGAAAATAATAAATACAGGTGACCGACCCCACATAAAAGTATATAATAATAATAATATTTGGCCCTAAAGTAGACATTGGATGCCCAGATTCTCATTAAGGCCACCGGGCGATAATGTACCCAACTTGAAGATCCAACGGGACTCCTTCTGCAAGAGTAATCTATCCCTATTGCCACCCCTCAAAGAAATAGGGGTATGATCAATAAGGATAGCCCGAATGCTAGCCACCCCATGCTTAGCTGTCAAACAGTGACGTGCAAAGGGCTGGTCACTCGTGCCCTTCTCAAACGCTTTTTTGATGGCACTCCTGTGAAGTGCCATCCGTTCCCTAAATTGTCGTATGGTTTTGCCTATATAGGCTAGACCACATGGGCATGTAAGTAAATAAATTACATGGGTGGTAGTACACGTTAGGCGATATCTAATAGGGATCTTCTGGCCCGTTTGAGGGTGATTGAAAGTAGTGCCAGTTTGTAGGGTGTTACATGTGGCACATCCAAGGCACCTATAGCACCCCATCTTAGGTCTAAGAAAATGGGATTGGTTACATTTAGCCATATTAGTCACATCCAGGCGAACAATATGGTCCCCTATATTGCTGCCCCTGGTATGACTAGGAAGTAGTCTAGTGTTGGATAGACTACTCAGGGCAGTATCTGTTTGTATAATGGGCCATAATTGTTTGGCCTTGCTTACTATTCTTTTAGAGCTTGTGGTGAACCTGCTCACCCATGGTAATCTATCGGCCTCTGGATTCAGATCAGCTCTGGGGTTCAATAGTTGTTGTCTAGGGATACGGAGGACTGCCTCCTTAGATTTCTCAAGATCCCTGATCGGATACCCCCTTTGTGCAAATCTCATTAACATTGCATTAAGGGCCATATCAGTTTCCTGAGGGTCCGATGTGATACGCCGTACCCGCAGAAATTGCGAGTACGGCAACCCTTTCTTAAGTGCCAATGGATGAAAACTTTGATGATTCAAAAACGTATTCCTGTCGGTGTTTTTAACAAAAAGGGAGGTACTGAGCTGACCAGAACTAAGAGTAATAGAAACATCTAGGTAATTGATTTGCTTCTCATCGATCACATATGTGAATTTTACTACATGCTCTGAGGCATTATGCTGGTCCCACAATCTAGTGAGCTCCTCCCTCGACCCACCCCAACAGATCAGAAGGTCATCAATATAACGCCTGTAATAAACAATATTGGGCTTGACAGAAGGGTTCAGGTAAAACATAGTATTTTCCAGCTGGTACATAAAGGCATTAGCGTACGATGGAGCCACAGCGGACCCCATCGCACAGCCAGAAGACTGTAGAAAAAACTCCCCGTTGAAGACAAAATAATTCCTTGTCAGGACCAAATTCAATAAGTGTAGAAAGAAGGGCACATCTGGACCCTGGTATAGAGCATTACCTTCAATAAGCAATCTAACAGCCTCCACACCTGCATCATGTGGGATGCAGGTGTAGAGGCTGGTCACATCAGCACTACACAAAAGAGTATTAGTGGGTATCGACTCCACCTGCTGTAATTGCAGCAGAAGAGACGATGTGTCCTTTAAAAAGGAAGGCAGAGCCTGGACACAGGGATTAAGGAAGGCATCCAGATAGACCGCTATAGGCTGATATAACGAGCCTCTTGCTGACACAATAGGTCGACCCGGAGGATTCTCCAAGGTCTTGTGTACCTTAGGCAAGGTATAGAATAGCGGTACTATCGGGAAGTCCACCGTAAGGGCCGTGCGAATATCTTCTGATATTATGCCCAAATCATTGGATTCCTTTAGATAGGTATCCAGCTCTTTCTTAAAGTCCTTGGTAGGATCTTTATTGAGACGGGAATAAACAGATAAGTCCCCTAATTGACGCTCGCACTCAGCAATATAAGTCCCAATGTCTTGAACGACTATTGACCCACCTTTATCCGCCTTACGAATTACAATGTCATTTCTGGTAGACAAATTCTTTAACGTGGAACGTTCTTCAGGGGTAAGGTTTGGATATACTTGCTTATTCATAGCCTGTTCACCTTCTTGTTCCACCATACGGATAAATGTCCTGATGGACGGGTTCTGGCTGGGGGGGTCAAATTGGGACTTGGGGGCTATTTTAGAAAGCTGTCGCGGTATTGTTACGGAGGCTACCTCCTGTGGTGTCTGACGTGGGATTCTGTTATTGAAGTATTCCTTACGCTTCAACGTTCTATTAAGCCGATAAACATCCGCCTTCCATTCCAGCGGGTCTAGGATCGTTGTGGGGACAAAGGAAAGTCCTTTAGCCAAAAGGCCATACTCTTGGTCGGAGAGAGGGGTTGATGAGAGGTTGAAGACAAGCTCTTTTAATGACGTGGCGGTCTTAGCTCGTACGATCCTTTGATTTTGTTTGGACCTCCTCGTCCTCTGCCGCGACCGCTTGTAGGGTTGCGATTGGAGCGCCCTTGGGACCCCTTCTGGGTTTGTCCTAAAGGGACCACTTGGCACCCGGTACTTTATAAAACCTTCCCAGGACATTGACATTTGCTTTGACTGTACTCATTGACAGCCTTTTAGAATTTAATCACCGCTGGTGGAGTGTTGTGCTTGCAATCCCTGATTTACGTTAATAATCTCCAACGCCATTAAGCTGTGTGTGACATTATGGAGATTAACCCTGACATGGATGCTACTCTTGATTTAGTACATCAGGATGCACGTGAACGTCTAAGTTTCTCTGATGCAGAGGCTAATGCCATCCTCGTTGTAAGGAGGCTGGTTGATGAGACGGTGCCTAACACAAATGAGGAATTATACCGACAATGGAGTAAACTAAAGCAAAGGGAGTGTGACTTCATGTACCATGGTATTACACTATCCGATTATTACCGGAGTAATCTAATTCCCCGTGGCTTTAGGATATCCAATTCGCCGACTATAGGTCGTTATAATGCACTTTTCTGTCGCCGGTGGGTGGCAATTTTAAATAAGTGCTCGATGGACCTTATTTTACTGGTGGTGGAGGAGTCTACCCGGGAGCTAAATCTGGTTAAAGAGCAGATCCAGTCGTTTGAGTCACAACATAAAACCACTATTTGTGCGGATACACAGACAGACTGGTTGAACAAGCTGAATACCCAGATGGAAAAATATCGTCAAGACCTTATACGGTTTAAGAAAGATAAGCTTGCAAAAGTCCAAAGAGACTATTCGCAAAGGCAAGTTTATCCCTGGCTGGGTAGTTCCAGGTCTAATCAGCAACAAACCTCCTCCAGACGCCGACAGCAAAATTGGCGACGCAGGGAACAACCTGGTATGTCATCCTCGGCGAGCGATTCAGATATGACCTCAGCACCATCAACTTCTACTGAGAGAGTGGTCCCTTTAGGACAAACCCAGAAGGGGTCCCAAGGGCGCTCCAATCGCAACCCTACAAGCGGTCGCGGCAGAGGACGAGGAGGTCCAAACAAAATCAAAGGATCGTACGAGCTAAGACCGCCACGTCATTAAAAGAGCTTGTCTTCAACCTCTCATCAACCCCTCTCTCCGACCAAGAGTATGGCCTTTTGGCTAAAGGACTTTCCTTTGTCCCCACAACGATCCTAGACCCGCTGGAATGGAAGGCGGATGTTTATCGGCTTAATAGAACGTTGAAGCGTAAGGAATACTTCAATAACAGAATCCCACGTCAGACACCACAGGAGGTAGCCTCCGTAACAATACCGCGACAGCTTTCTAAAATAGCCCCCAAGTCCCAATTTGACCCCCCCAGCCAGAACCCGTCCATCAGGACATTTATCCGTATGGTGGAACAAGAAGGTGAACAGGCTATGAATAAGCAAGTATATCCAAACCTTACCCCTGAAGAACGTTCCACGTTAAAGAATTTGTCTACCAGAAATGACATTGTAATTCGTAAGGCGGATAAAGGTGGGTCAATAGTCGTTCAAGACATTGGGACTTATATTGCTGAGTGCGAGCGTCAATTAGGGGACTTATCTGTTTATTCCCGTCTCAATAAAGATCCTACCAAGGACTTTAAGAAAGAGCTGGATACCTATCTAAAGGAATCCAATGATTTGGGCATAATATCAGAAGATATTCGCACGGCCCTTACGGTGGACTTCCCGATAGTACCGCTATTCTATACCTTGCCTAAGGTACACAAGACCTTGGAGAATCCTCCGGGTCGACCTATTGTGTCAGCAAGAGGCTCGTTATATCAGCCTATAGCGGTCTATCTGGATGCCTTCCTTAATCCCTGTGTCCAGGCTCTGCCTTCCTTTTTAAAGGACACATCGTCTCTTCTGCTGCAATTACAGCAGGTGGAGTCGATACCCACTAATACTCTTTTGTGTAGTGCTGATGTGACCAGCCTCTACACCTGCATCCCACATGATGCAGGTGTGGAGGCTGTTAGATTGCTTATTGAAGGTAATGCTCTATACCAGGGTCCAGATGTGCCCTTCTTTCTACACTTATTGAATTTGGTCCTGACAAGGAATTATTTTGTCTTCAACGGGGAGTTTTTTCTACAGTCTTCTGGCTGTGCGATGGGGTCCGCTGTGGCTCCATCGTACGCTAATGCCTTTATGTACCAGCTGGAAAATACTATGTTTTACCTGAACCCTTCTGTCAAGCCCAATATTGTTTATTACAGGCGTTATATTGATGACCTTCTGATCTGTTGGGGTGGGTCGAGGGAGGAGCTCACTAGATTGTGGGACCAGCATAATGCCTCAGAGCATGTAGTAAAATTCACATATGTGATCGATGAGAAGCAAATCAATTACCTAGATGTTTCTATTACTCTTAGTTCTGGTCAGCTCAGTACCTCCCTTTTTGTTAAAAACACCGACAGGAATACGTTTTTGAATCATCAAAGTTTTCATCCATTGGCACTTAAGAAAGGGTTGCCGTACTCGCAATTTCTGCGGGTACGGCGTATCACATCGGACCCTCAGGAAACTGATATGGCCCTTAATGCAATGTTAATGAGATTTGCACAAAGGGGGTATCCGATCAGGGATCTTGAGAAATCTAAGGAGGCAGTCCTCCGTATCCCTAGACAACAACTATTGAACCCCAGAGCTGATCTGAATCCAGAGGCCGATAGATTACCATGGGTGAGCAGGTTCACCACAAGCTCTAAAAGAATAGTAAGCAAGGCCAAACAATTATGGCCCATTATACAAACAGATACTGCCCTGAGTAGTCTATCCAACACTAGACTACTTCCTAGTCATACCAGGGGCAGCAATATAGGGGACCATATTGTTCGCCTGGATGTGACTAATATGGCTAAATGTAACCAATCCCATTTTCTTAGACCTAAGATGGGGTGCTATAGGTGCCTTGGATGTGCCACATGTAACACCCTACAAACTGGCACTACTTTCAATCACCCTCAAACGGGCCAGAAGATCCCTATTAGATATCGCCTAACGTGTACTACCACCCATGTAATTTATTTACTTACATGCCCATGTGGTCTAGCCTATATAGGCAAAACCATACGACAATTTAGGGAACGGATGGCACTTCACAGGAGTGCCATCAAAAAAGCGTTTGAGAAGGGCACGAGTGACCAGCCCTTTGCACGTCACTGTTTGACAGCTAAGCATGGGGTGGCTAGCATTCGGGCTATCCTTATTGATCATACCCCTATTTCTTTGAGGGGTGGCAATAGGGATAGATTACTCTTGCAGAAGGAGTCCCGTTGGATCTTCAAGTTGGGTACATTATCGCCCGGTGGCCTTAATGAGAATCTGGCCATCCAATGTCTACTTTAGGGCCAAATATTATTATTATATACTTTTATGTGGGGTCGGTCACCTGTATTTATTATTTTCTAAATTGCTAATTGTACTTTGTATGATTAACAATAGAAGCATTCAATATGTCTTTACTGAGGTAGTTAAAATACTTGGATTATGTGTTGCTGGGACCTCTCCATTGGCGGTGATTTATATGTATTTTAAATGTGTTGTCTCTTTAATGTATTATGTTTTTTTATACAGGCGTTATGGATGCCTGTAACTGTTTACTGTTTGTTGCTATGACGATCTCCCTGTCCCGCGGCGCACCGTGATGTCACCACTCAGCGACACGGAAGCGTGCAGCATGTGCGGATGGGCGGCAGCGCCGTGAGGACAGGTGAGTACAATCTTTGTATTATTGTCGTTTTGTCTGTGGTGTATTTAAGTGTTATATACACATGTTTTTATTGTTGTCTGAGCCCTGAGGACGGGGTGATTTTCCCCGAAACAACATGTAGGTGATTAAAGGAAATTTTATCCTCACAACGATTAAGCCTGCTTGAGTGCCGCCGTTTCTCCATTATATATATATATATATATATATATATATATATATATATATATATATATATATATATATATATATATATATATATATATATATATATATATATAAAATAATTTTTTTTTTTCCCATTCATTTTTATTACTACTACTCTATTAGGCTGTTGGTTTCAGTTGCATACCTAACAACAAGGATGAAGATGGTCTTGTGGAGCTTGTATTTAACAAAAAGGAATCTGACATCCGGGCTCAGCAGCAGCAGCTAGTGGAATCTCTCCACAAAGTCCTCGGAGGACACCAGACACTCACTGTAAATGTGGAGGGAGTCAAGACAATGCCCGATGACTAGTAAGTACAGTAATCAGATAGTGTGGTAATTATGAGCAGTGACCAGATAAGGTTGGCAACATAGCACAGAGTACCAGAAAGTAAAAAAGAAAACAAAATATTCATAAAATAAAATTGAACTTGTAGGTATAGCATAACTCCATAGAGACCTACAAATTACATGCCTATCGCTGCACATTCCAGTCTGTACTTTGAGATTTGTTATATTACATGATACCACACTTGTTATTAATAACTGGTCAGCGTGCATGAGCTGTGTATTCAAAGCACCTAAAAACATTATTTCTCTAACGTCCTAAGTGGATGCTGGGGACTCCGTCAGGACCATGGGGTTTAGCGGCTCCGCAGGAGACGGGGCACAATAATAAAAGCTTTAGGATCAGGTGGTGTGCACTGGCTCCTCCCCCTATGACCCTCCTCCAAGCCTCAGTTAGATCTTTGTGCCCGGCCGAGAAGGGTGCAATCTAGGTGGCTCTCCTGAGCTGCTTAGAATAAAAGTTTAAGTTAGGTTTTTTATTTTCAGTGAGTCCTGCTGGCAACAGGCTCACTGCTACGAGGGACTTAGAAGAGAGAAGTAAACTCACCTGCGTGCAGGATGGATTTGCTTCTTAGGCTACTGGACACCATTAGCTCCAGAGGGAGTCGGAACACAGGTCTCACCCTGGGGTTCGTCCCGGAGCCGTGCCGCCGACCCCCCTTGCAGATGCCGAAGTTGAAGAGGTCCAGAGGTCCAGAAACAGGCGGCAGAAGACTTTCAGTCTTCATAAGGTAGCGCACAGCACTGCAGCTGTGCGCCATTGTTGTCAGCACACTTCATACCAGCGGTCACTGAGGGTGCAGGGCGCTGGGGGGGGCGCCCTGGGCAGCAATGTATTATACCTTTTTTATGGCTAAAATACATCACATATAGCCCTTGAGGCTATATGGATGTATTTAACCCCTGCCAGATCTCACAAACTCCGGGAGAAGAGCCCGCCGTTTTAGGGGGTGGGGCCTATTCTCCTCAGCACACGGCGCCATTTTCCTGCTCAGCTCTGCTGTGAGGAAGGCTCCCAGGCTCTCCCCTGCACTGCACTACAGAAACAGGGTTAAAACAGAGAGGGGGGGCACTTATTTGGCGATATGATTACATATGTGAAAATGCTATAAGGGAAAACACTTGTATAAGGGGTTGTCCCTGTATAATTATAGCGTTTTTGGTGTGTGCTGGCAAACTCTCCCTCTGTCTCCCCAAAGGGCTAGTGGGGTCCTGTCCTCTATCAGAGCATTCCCTGTGTGTGTGCTGTGTGTCGGTACGTGTGTGTCGACATGTAGGAGGACGATGTTGGTGAGGAGGCGGAGCAAATTGCCTGTATTGGTGATGTCACTCTCTAGGGAGTCGACACCGGAATGGATGGCTTATTTAGGAATTACGTGATAATGTCAACACGATGCAAGGTCGGTTGACGACATGAGACGGCCGGCAAACAAATTAGTACCTGTCCAGGCGTCTCAGACACCGTCAGGGGCTTGTAAAAACGCCCATTTACCTCAGTTGGTCGACACCGACACGGACACTGACTTCAGTGTCGACGGTGAAGAAACAAACGTATTTTCCTTTAGGGCCACACGTTACATGTTAAGGGCAATGAAGGAGGTGTTACATATTTCTGATACTACAAGTACCACAAATAAGGGTATTATGTAGGGTGGGAATAATCTACTTGTAGTTTTTCCTGAATCAGATAAATTAAAGTGTGTGATGATACGTGGGTTTCCTCCGATAGAAAATTATTGGAGGTATACCTTTTCCCGCCAGAAGTGAGGGCGAGTTGGGAAACACACCTTAGGGTGGATAAGGCGCTCACACGCTTATAAAAACAAGTGGCGTTACCGTCTCCAGATACGGCCGCCCTCAAAGAGCCAGCTGATAGGAAGCTGAAAAATATCCTAAAAAGTATATACACACATACTGGTGTTATACTACGACCAGCAATCGCCTCAGCCTGGATGTGCAGCGCTGGGGGGGCTTGGTCGGATTTCCTGACTGAAAATATTGATACCCTTGACAGGAACAATATTTTATTGACTATAGAGCATTTTAAGGATGCATTTCTATATATGCGAGATGCGCAGAGGGATATTTGCATTCTGGCATCAAGAGTAGATGTGATGTCCATATCTGCCAGATGATGTTTATAGACACGACAGTGGTCAGGTGATGCAGATTCCAGACGGCACATGGAAGT
The DNA here is from genome assembly GCF_028390025.1 of Pseudophryne corroboree. Lineage (NCBI taxonomy): Eukaryota > Metazoa > Chordata > Amphibia > Anura > Myobatrachidae > Pseudophryne > Pseudophryne corroboree. Next base: position 831,650,438 of record NC_086444.1, on the reverse strand, counting down.
ATTGCCGTATAAAGGGGCGGTCCATCGGACCTGGTGGCCATGGCAACAGCTGGAAAATCCACTTTTGTTACCCCAAGTCACATCTCAGCAGAAAAGGACACAGTCTTTTCAGTCTCAGTCCTTTCGTACCCATAAAGGCAGGAGGGCAAAAGGCCAGTCATATCTGCCCAGGGTTAGAGGAAAGGGAAGAAGACTGCAGCAGGCAGCCCATTCCCAGGAACAGAAGTCCTCCACAGCTTCTGCCAAGTCCGCAGCATGACGCTGGGGCCATACAAGCGGACTCAGGTGCGGTGGGGGGTCATCTCAAGAGTTTCAGCACGCAGTGGGCTCACTCGCAAGTGGACTCCTTGATCCTACACGTAGTATCCCAGGTGTACATTGGAAATTCAAGACGTCTTCCCCTCACAAGTTCCTGAAGTCTGCTTTACCAACGTCTCCCTCCGACAGGGAGGCAGTATTGGAAAAAAATTCACAGGCTGTATTCCCAGCAGGTGATAATCAAAGTACCCCTCCTACAACAAGGGAAGGGGTATTATTCCACACTATATTGTGGTACTGAAGCCAAACGGCTCGGTGAGATCTAAAAGATTTGAACAATTACATACAAGGGTTCAAATCAAGATGGAGTCACTCAGAGCAGTGATAGCGAACCAGGACGATATGGTGTCACTGGATATCAGGGACGCTTACCTACATGTCCAAATTTTGCCCTTCTCACCAAGGGTATCTCAGGTTCGTGGTACAGAACTGTCACTATCAGTTCAGACGCTGCCGTTTGGATTGTCCACGGCACCCCGGGTCTTTACCATGGTAATGGCCGAAATGATGATTCTTCCTAAAAGAAATATGGACGCTTTCCTGATAAGGGCAAGGTCCAGAGAACAGTTGGCGGTCGGAGTAGCACTATCTCAAGTAGTTCTACGACAGCACGAGTGGATTCTAAATATTCCAAAATCGCAGCTTTTTCCGACGACACGTCTAATGTTCCTAGGAATGATTCTGGACACAGTCCAGAAAAGGATGTTTTCTCCCGGAGAAGAAGACCAGGGAGTTATCCGAGCTAGTCAGGAACCTCCTAAAACCAGGAAAAGTATCAGTGCATCATTGCACAAGGGTCCTGTGAAAAATGGTGGTTTCTTACAAAGCGATCCCATTCGGTAGATTTCACGCAAGAACCTTTCAGTGGAATCTGCTGGGAAAATGGTCCGGATCGCATCTTCAGATGCATCAGCGGATAACCCTGTCTCCAAGGACAAGGGTGTTTTCTTCTGCGGTGGCTGCAGAGTGCTCATCTATGAAAGGGCCGCAGATTCGACATTCAGGACTGGGTCCTGGTGACCACGGATGCCAGCCTGAGTGGCTGGGGAGCAGTCACACAAGGAAAAAATTTCCAGGGAGTGTGATCAAGTCTGGAGACTTCTCTCCACATAAATATACTGGAGCTAAGGGCAATTTACAAGGCTCTAAGCTTAGCAAGACCTCTGCTTCAAGGTCAGCCGGTATTGATCCAGTGGGACAACATCACGGCAGTCGCCCACGTAAACAGACAGGGCGGCACATGAAGCAGGAGGGAAATGGCAGAAACTGCAAGGATTCTTCGCTGGGCGAAAAATCATGTGATAACACTCTCAGCAGTGTTAATTCCGGGAGTGGAAAACTGGGAAGCAAACTTCCTCAGCAGGCATAACCTCCACCCGGGAGAGTGGGGACTTCAGCAGGAAGTCTTCCACATGATTGTAAACCGTTGGGAAAAACCAAAGGTGGACATGATGGCGTCCCGCCTGAACAAAAAACTAGACAAATATTGCGCCAGGTCAAGGGACCCTCAGGCAATAGCGGTGGACGCTCTGGTAACACTGTGGGTGTACCAGTCAGGGTATGTGTTCCCTCCTATGCATCTCATACCAAAAGTACTGAGAATCATAAGAAGGAGATGAGTAAGAACGATACTCGTGGTTCCGGATGGGTCAAGAAGGACTTGGTACCCGGAACTTCAAGAGATGCTCACGGAAGAACCGTGGCCTCTACCTTTAAGAAAGGACCTGCTCCAGCAGGGGCCTTGTCTGTTCCAAGACTTACCGCGGCTGCGTTTGACGGCATGGCAGTTGAACGCCGGATCCTGAAAGGGCATTCCAGATGAAGTCATCCCTACCCTGGTCGAAGCCAGGAAGGATGTAACCGCAAAACATTTTCACCGCATTTGGCGAAAATATGTTGCGTGGTGTGAGGCCAAGAAGGTCCCTACAGAGGAATTCCAACTGGGTCGTTTCCTACATTTCCTGAAAACAGGACTGTCTATGGGCCTAAAATTAGGGTCCATTAAGGTTCAAATTTTCGACCCTGTCAAATTTCTACCAGAAAGAACTGGCTTCAGTGCCTGAAGTTCAGACGTTTGTAAAAGGGGTACTGCATATACAGCCTCCTTTTGTGCCCCCAGTGGCACCTTGGGATCTCAATGTTGTTTTGAGTTTCCTAAAGTCACATTGGTTTGATCCACTCACCACTGTGGAATTAAAATATTTCACATGGAAGGTGAAGATTCTATTAGCCCTGGCTTCAGCCAGGCGTGTGTCAGAATGGACGGCTTTATCATATAAAAGCCCTTACTTAATTTTTCATTCTGACAGGGCAGAATTGAGGACTCGTCCTCAATTTCTCCTTAAGGTGTTTTCTGTTTTTCACATGAACCAACCTATTGTGGTACCTGCGGCTACTAGGGACTTGGAGGACTCCAAGTTACTTGACGTTGTCAGGGCCCTGAAAATATATGTTTCCAGGACGACTGGAGTCAGAAAATCTGACTCGCTGTTTAGCCTGTATGCACCCAACAAGATGGGTGTTCCTGCTTCTAAGCAGACGATTGCTCGCTGGATTTGTAGTACAATTCAGCTTGCACATTCTGTGGCAGGCTTGCCACAGCCAAAATCAGTAAAAGCCCATTCCACAAGGAAGTGGGCTCATCTTGGGCGGCTGCCCGAGGGGTCTCGGCTTTACAACTTTGCCGAGCTGCTACTTGGTCAGGGGCACACCCTGACTGAGGAGGACCTGGAGTTCTCTCATTCGGTGCTGCAGAGTCATCCGCACTCTCCCGCCCGTTTGGGAGCTTTGGTATAATCCCCATGGTCCTGACGGAGTCCCCAGCATCCACTTAGGACGTTAGAGAAAATAAGAATTTACTTACCGATAATTCTATTTCTCGTAGTCCGTAGTGGATGCTGGGCGCCCATCCCAAGTGCGGATTGTCTGCAATACTTATACATAGTTATTGTTACAAAAATCGGGTTATTCTTGTTGTGAGCCATCTTTTCAGAGGCTCCTTCGTTGTTATCATACTGATAACTGGGTTCAGATCACAGGTTGTACGGTGTGATTGGTGTGGCTGGTATGAGTCTTACCCGGGATTCAATATCCTTCCTTATTATGCACGCTCGTCCGGGCACAGTATCCTAACTGAGGCTTGGAGGAGGGTCATAGGGGGAGGAGCCAGTGCACACCACCTGATCCTAAAGCTTTTATTATTGTGCCCTGTCTCCTGCGGAGCCGCTAAACCCCATGGTCCTGACGGAGTCCCCAGCATCCACTACAGACTACGAGAAATAGAATTATCGGTAAGTAAATTCTTATTTTTTTTTTTAATGTTTCTGCTGATGTCCATGAATAAAGATCTTCAGTAGTTGTTAGAGATTCAGCTTGGCTGCGAAATCATTGTGTATCCCCCTTATTTATAATATACACGAGATGTACAAAATGGTACCCCCAACACGTATGTCTCAGGATGAAACTATCCCTTTAAAGTATTATTTAATCTGCATTATAAGATGTGTTGGTTTCATAAAAGATGCACACTTTTCATTATAGAGTCCTCCATTCACTACAATGATGATTGAATAATATGTAAATACCTTTCAGTGCTGTGTGATAGCTATAGAGGACTTTTTTTCCTTTCTAGTACGGAGGTTGTCATCTATGTTGTGGAACGCTCCCCAAATGGAACCTCCCGGAGGGTTCCAGCCACTTCATTATACAACTACTTCGAGCAAGCGAATGTCAAGTCTAATCTACAGCAAATAGGAGTCACATTAACCATGGCCCGAACAGAACTGTCCCCAGCCCAGATTAAACAGCTGCTGCAGAACCCACCTGCAGGTAAAGTGTGTGTCTGTTTGTCTCTCATTTCCACTCTGTAGTACTTTGGTAAAACAATGGTTACTAATTGTGTGCTCAAGTCCAACGCCCCTGATGAAATCTGGAGAGGACAAAACGGGTTGGAATTGTGTAGTATTTGACACCTTTTTATAACCAGGTTGGACTTGGTCCTGAGTTGTTGTTTTTTTGAGGGGTTTTCTTAATTCAGATAAGCGGTTTTGATTTTATTCTTTTCTATTATGTTTGTCTGGTGTAAAATAGATAGTGTAATATGTACAATCAGTCAAACTTCTCTTTATTTAAACAGTCGTACTTTCGTAGCCCATAGGGATTGTATGAAGACACAGATGATCATCAAAAAGACACATACATAGATATGTTTCTCTATCGTCCTAGTGGATGCTGGGGTTCCTGAAAGGACCATGGGGAATAGCGGCTCCGCAGGAGACAGGGCACAAAAAGTAAAGCTTTTTCCGATCAGGTGGTGTGCACTGGCTCCTCCCCCTATGACCCTCCTCCAGACTCCAGTTAGATTTTTGTGCCCGGCCGAGAAGGGTGCAATCTAGGTGGCTCTCCTAAAGAGCTGCTTAGAAAAAGTTTAGCTAGGTTTTTTATTTTACAGTGATTCCTGCTGGCAACAGGATCACTGCAGCGAGGGACTGAGGGGAGAAGGAGTCAACTCACCTGCGTGCAGGATGGATTGGCTTCTTGGCTACTGGACATCAAGCTCCAGAGGGACGATCACAGGTACAGCCTGGATGGTCACCGGAGCCGCGCCGCCGGCCCCCTTGCAGATGCTGAAGTCAGAAGAGGTCCAGAATCGGCGGCTGAAGACTCCTGCAGTCTTCTAAAGGTAGCGCACAGCACTGCAGCTGTGCGCCATTTTCCTCTCAGCACACTTCACACGGCAGTCACTGAGGGTGCAGGGCGCTGGGAGGGGGGCGCCCTGGGAGGCAAATGAGTACCTATAAAGGCTAAAAATACCTCACATATAGCCCTAGAGGCTATATGGAGATATTTAACCCCTGCCTAATTTTTCTAAATAGCGGGAGACGAGCCCGCCGGAAAAGGGGCGGGGCCTATCTCCTCAGCACACGGCGCCATTTCCTCTCACAGCTCCGCTGGTCAGGACGGCTCCCAAGTCTCTCCCCTGCACTGCACTACAGAAACAGGGTAAAACAGAGAGGGGGGGGCACATTTATGGCGATATTTTGATATAACAAAGCAGCTATAAGGGAGCACTTATTATAAGGCTATCCCTGATATATATATAGCGCTTTTGGTGTGTGCTGGCAAACTCTCCCTCTGTCTCCCCAAAGGGCTAGTGGGTCCTGTCTTCATTAGGAGCATTCCCTGTGTGTCTGCTGTGTGTCGGTACGTGTGTGTCGACATGTATGAGGACGATATTGGTGTGGAGGCGGAGCAATTGCCAAATATGAGGATGTCACCCCCTAGGGAGTCGACACCAGAATGGATGCCTTTATTTATGGAACTACGGGATAGTGTCAACACGCTAAAGCAGTCGTTTGACGACATGAGACGGCCGGACAATCAATTAGTGCCTGTCCAGGCGACTCAAACACCGTCAGGGGCTGTGAAACGCCCTTTGCCTCAGTCGGTCGACACAGACCCAGACACAGGCGATGACTCCAGTGGTGACGGTGACGAATCAACCGTATTTTCCAGTAGGGCCACACGTTATATGATTTTGGCAATGAAGGAGGCGTTACATTTAGCTGATACTACAGGTACCACTAAACAGGGTATTATGTGGGGTATGAAAAAACTACCTATAGTTTTTCCTGAATCAGAAGAACTAAATGACGTGTGTAATGAAGCGTGGGTTGCCCCTGATAAAAAGCTGATAATTTCAAAGAAATTATTGGCATTATACCCTTTCCCGCCAGAGGTTAGGGAGCGCTGGGAAACACCTCCTAGGGTGGACAAGGCGCTAACACGCTTATCTAAACAAGTGGCGTTACCCTCTCCTGAGACGGCCGCACTTAAAGATCCATCAGATAGGAGGATGGAAAATATCCAAAAAAGTATATACACACATGCAGGTGTTATACTACGACCAGCTGTAGCGACTGCCTGGATGGGCAGTGCGGGGGTAGTTTGGTCAGAGTCCCTGATTGAAAATATTGATACCCTGGACAGGGACAATATTTTACTGTCGCTAGAACAAATAAAGGATGCATTTCTTTATATGCGTGATGCACAGAGGGATATATGCACACTGGCATCACGGGTAAGTGCTATGTCCATTTCGGCCAGAAGAGCTTTATGGACGCGACAGTGGACAGGCGATGCGGATTCAAAACGGCATATGGAAGTTTTGCCGTATAAGGGGGAGGAGTTATTTGGAGTCGGTCTATCAGATTTGGTGGCCACGGCTACAGCCGGGAAATCCACCTTTCTACCTCAAGTCACTCCCCAACAGAAAAAGGCACCGACTTTTCAACCGCAGCCCTTTCGTTCCTTTAAAAATAAGAGAGCAAAGGGCTATTCATATCTGCCACGAGGCAAAGGTCGAGGGAAGAGACAGCAACACGCAGCTCCTTCCCAGGATCAGAAGCCCTCCCCGGCTTCTACAAAAGCCTCAGCATGACGCTGGGGCTTCTCAAGCGGACTCGGGGACGGTGGGGGGTCGTCTCAAAAATTACAGCGCGCAGTGGGCTCACTCGCAAGTAGATCCCTGGATCCTGCAGATAATATCTCAGGGATACAGGTTGGAATTAGAGACAGATCCACCTCGCCGTTTCCTGAAGTCTGCTTTACCAACGTCCCCCTCCGAAAGGGAGACGGTGTTGGAAGCCATTCACAAGCTGTACTCTCAGCAGGTGATAGTCAAGGTACCTCTTCTGCAACAAGGGAAGGGGTATTATTCCACTCTTTTTGTGGTACCGAAGCCGGATGGCTCGGTAAGGCCTATTCTAAATCTGAAGTCCTTGAACCTGTACATAAAGAAGTTCAAGTTCAAAATGGAGTCACTCAGAGCAGTGATAGCGAACCTGGAAGAGGGGGACTTTATGGTATCCTTGGACATCAAGGATGCGTATCTCCACGTTCCAATTTACCCCTCACACCAGGGGTACCTCAGGTTCGTTGTACAAAACTGTCACTATCAGTTTCAGACGCTGCCGTTCGGATTGTCCACGGCACCTCGGATCTTTACAAAGGTAATGGCCGAGATGATGATTCTTCTTCGAAGAAAAGGCGTATTAATTATCCCATACTTGGACGATCTCCTAATAAGGGCGAGGTCCAGAGAACAGCTAGAGATGGGATTAGCACTGTCTCAAGAAGTGCTAAAACAGCACGGGTGGATTCTGAATATTCCAAAATCCCAGTTAATGCCGACAACTCGTCTGCTGTTCCTAGGGATGATTCTGGACACGGTTCAGAAAAAGGTTTTTCTCCCGGAGGAAAAAGCCAAGGAGTTATCCGAGCTTGTCAGGAACCTCCTAAAACCAGGAAAGGTGTCTGTACATCAATGCACAAGAGTCCTGGGAAAAATGGTGGCTTCTTACGAAGCAATTCCATTCGGCAGATTCCACGCAAGAATTTTCCAAAGGGATCTGTTGGACAAATGGTCAGGGTCGCATCTTCAGATGCACCTGCGGATAACCCTGTCTCCAAGGACAAGGGTGTCTCTTCTGTGGTGGTTGCAGAGTGCTCATCTATTGGAGGGCCGCAGATTCGGCATACAGGATTGGATCCTGGTGACCACGGACGCCAGCCTGAGAGGCTGGGGAGCAGTCACACAAGGAAGAAACTTCCAGGGAGTATGGACGAGCCTGGAAACGTCTCTTCACATAAACATTCTGGAACTAAGAGCAATATACAATGCTCTAAGCCAGGCAGAACCTCTGCTTCAGGGAAAACCGGTGTTGATCCAGTCGGACAACATCACGGCAGTCGCCCATGTGAACAGACAGGGCGGCACAAGAAGCAGGAGTGCAATGGCAGAAGCTGCAAGGATTCTTCGCTGGGCAGAGAATCATGTGATAGCACTGTCAGCAGTGTTCATCCCGGGAGTGGACAACTGGGAAGCAGACTTCCTCAGCAGACACGATCTTCACCCGGGAGAGTGGGGACTTCATCCAGAAGTCTTCCACATGCTGGTAACCCGTTGGGAAAGACCAATGGTGGACATGATGGCGTCTCGCCTCAACAAAAAACTGGACAGGTATTGCGCCAGGTCAAGAGATCCGCAGGCAATAGCTGTGGACGCGCTGGTAACGCCTTGGGTGTACCAGTCGGTGTATGTGTTTCCTCCTCTGCCTCTCATACCAAAAGTATTGAGAATTATACGGCAAAGAGGCGTAAGAACGATACTAGTGGTTCCGGATTGGCCAAGAAGGACTTGGTACCCGGAACTTCAAGAGATGATCACGGAAGATCCGTGGCCTCTACCTCTAAGGAGGGACTTGCTTCAGCAGGGTCCCTGTCTGTTTCAAGACTTACCGCGGCTGCGTTTGACGGCATGGCGGTTGAACGCCGGATCCTAAAGGAAAAAGGCATGCCGGAAGAAGTCATTCCTACTTTGATTAAAGCAAGGAAGGAAGTAACCGTGCAACATTATCACCGAATTGGAGAAAATATGTTGCGTGGTGCGAAGATCGGAGTGCTCCGACGGAGGAATTTCAACTGGGTCGATTCCTACATTTCCTGCAATCAGGATTGTCAATGGGTCTCAAATTGGGATCTATTAAGGTTCAAATTTCGGCCCTGTCGATTTTCTTTCAAAAAGAATTGGCTTCAGTCCCTGAAGTCCAGACCTTGTTAAGGGAGTGCTGCATATACAGCCTCCTGTGGTGCCTCCAGTGGCACCGTGGGATCTCAATGTGGTTTTGGACTTCCTAAAATCTCATTGGTTTGAACCACTAAAAAAGGTGGATTTGAAATATCTCACATGGAAAGTGACCATGCTTCTAGCCCTGGCTTCTGCCAGGAGAGTGTCAGAATTGGCAGCTTTATCTTACAAAAGCCCATATCTGATTTTCCATTCGGACAGGGCAGAACTGCGGACTCGTCCGCATTTTCTCCCTAAGGTGGTGTCAGCATTTCATCTGAACCAGCCTATTGTAGTGCCTGCGGCTACAAGTGACTTGGAGGACTCCAAGTTACTGGACGTTGTCAGAGCATTAAAAATATATATTACAAGGACAGCTGGAGTCAGAAAATCCGACTCGTTGTTTATATTGTATGCACCCAACAAGATGGGTGCTCCTGCGTCTAAGCAGACGATTGCTCGTTGGATCTGTAGCACAATCCAACTTGCACATTCTGTGGCAGGCCTGCCACAGCCTAAATCTGTAAAGGCCCACTCCACAAGGAAGGTGGGCTCATCTTGGGCGGCTGCCCGAGGGGTCTCGGCATTACAACTTTGCCGAGCAGCTACGTGGTCAGGGGAGAACACGTTTGTAAAATTTTACAAATTTGATACTCTGGCTAAGGAGGACCTGGAGTTCTCTCATTCGGTGCTGCAGAGTCATCCGCACTCTCCCGCCCGTTTGGGAGCTTTGGTATAATCCCCATGGTCCTTTCAGGAACCCCAGCATCCACTAGGACGATAGAGAAAATAAGATTTTACTTACCGATAAATCTATTTCTCGGAGTCCGTAGTGGATGCTGGGCGCCCATCCCAAGTGCGGATTATCTGCATAAATTGTACATAGTTATTGTTAACTAATTCGGGTTATTGTTGAAGGAAGCCATCTTTCAGAGGCTCCGCTGTTATCATACTGTTAACTGGGTTTAGATCACAAGTTGTACGGTGTGATTGGTGTGGCTGGTATGAGTCTTACCCGGGATTCAAAATCCTCCCTTATTGTGTACGCTCGTCCGGGCACAGTACCTAACTGGAGTCTGGAGGAGGGTCATAGGGGGAGGAGCCAGTGCACACCACCTGATCGGAAAAAGCTTTACTTTTTGTGCCCTGTCTCCTGCGGAGCCGCTATTCCCCATGGTCCTTTCAGGAACCCCAGCATCCACTACGGACTCCGAGAAATAGATTTATCGGTAAGTAAAATCTTATTTTATTTGTCATCAGGTTTTTTTTTTAGTACAAATCCTTAAAAATATCATATATTAAATTTGTACTAGAAAACTGATTAAAAAAAATATATTTTCTGGGTCAAATTGGGAGTCCTATTAGAATCAGTCTAGGAACGCAGCCAGAGTGTACTGCAGCTACTGAGGCCAAAATATGGGCACCCACAATACCAGCATTCATGGCAAAGTCTACTATGTAGACAGAAGCATCCCTAATATGCTCAACCAAGAGAAGCCGTTAAGAACTGAATCTATCATATCTCAGTTTCTCCTAAAAATGAGCTACCCAGCGCTCCATCTTGTTCACCCAGGCTAAAGCCAGGATAGGCTGGAATGAAAAATCTGCTGCAGTTAAGATGGTTTTCAGGGTGGTTTCAATATTTTTCACCACTGTCCTTAAGCAAAGCTGCACTAGGGGTAGTTGTAAGTTACTGACATTATTTCTTATGTACACATTGCTACGGTTATTGGCTGGGGAGCTCCTTGCCTTAAGACCATTTTACTGTAGCTCCTTCTAGTCTTTGTTTCAGTTTATAGTAGTTAGGGTTATTGTTCAAGGATATTTGTTATGCCTCAGTTGGGGGGGATGCAGTGGAGTTGTTTGTTTCCTGAGGATATGTACTCTTGCAAGTTCATGTTCTCCTATTATACTACTGGTGATAGTGAATTGCCAGGGCCATTTGTGTCAATGTTTTGGCCTTTGATTGGGATCCAGTGGTGGGTCTTGGTGTTGTGTGCGCTTATAACTACTTTACGCTGTGCTAATACTGTTTAATTGTTTTACCTGGAATGTTTGGGGCTTAAATGATAAAGTAAAGCACTCTCTAGTGATTAGACATCTTAAAGAATACAAGTCTGATATTATTTGTTTGGTTGAGACACACCTGGTGGGGGGAAAGGTCTATCCCTTAAGAAACCTTGGGTTGGTTAGGCCTTTTATTTAACTTGTACGTCGGCCTCTCAGGGTGTGTTTGTCCTTATCCGTAAGTCAGTTTGCTTTGCTTGTTAGAGGTATAAACGGACCCTTAGGGTTGATATGTGTTCATCCAGGGTAAGATTAATGCCTTTCTGGTTATGCTTTTGGCTGCTTATGAACCACCTCCATACAGCAGTGATGTCCTGGTGGGGGAGCTGGGCTTGGTTGATTTGTGTAGACTGTGGCATATGTGTTTGAAGTAGTTTTCCTGCTTTTCTCATACCCACCCTTTCTCTCGTATCGGCCTGGTCCTGGTCTCGCGCAGTCCTGCGCCTAGTATTCTGACAATTACTATTCCAGAGGCATCTCTCCGCTATCTCTGTGGGTGGATTTTGCCATTCAACAGGGCCAACCCCTGTGGAAACTGAACCTATTTTGACTGACACAAATGGGGGCGGTTTCAGAATTGGAAGTAAGCTGGGAGTGTTACTTTGATACTAATGCCCCTACGACCACCCCGACGGTAGTATGGGATAGTTTTAAGGCATTTATTTGGGGCACTCTTATTAGCCGAACAGTTGAGCTTTAAGGCCTTTTCTTGGTGACCGGAATTGGATGATTCCTGTAGAGAGCTAGAGAGGGCTTGTTTTTTTGGATGGACTAGACTCCTTTAGAGTTGCTGGGCTTGTGACTCAACACGACTGGAAAAAGTTGCTGATGGAAAAAGCAAGGCGTAAGCTACTTTTTGATGGTCACTCTATGTATTTTTCTACTGATCGGCGCAGTAGCTATTTGGCCTTTTTAGCGTGAGCTGCAAGTGCTACTGCTGTGTTTCTTGTTGTCCAAGATCTGGATGGAGAAACATTCAAACCTCTGTACCTGAGGTTGCTGATGTCTTTCTCCGGTACTGTAAATTGTTATAGACCTCTGGAGTGCAGTATAATCAGGAGGCCTTGACTGCTTATTTCAATGATATGCATTTACCCTCCCTATCTGCTGAAGCTCAATCCTTTTGCGTGCTCCTATCACTGCTGAGGAAGTTGATCTGGTCTTCTGTTCCTTTCCAAGGAATAAGGCTCCGCGTTCTGATGGGGTGCCCATCCAGTTGTATCTCAAACATACTAGGTTCTTTATACCCAGACTTATGGAACCTTTTAATAATTTGTAAGAATTGGCTGCTCTGCCCAGCTCTATGTGCGAGACGCTAATTATAGTTGTGTTCGACCCTGCTAAGGATCCTTTACTCTCTGACTCTTATCGTCCCATCTCCTTGCTCTCCACAGATGTGAAAATACTAGCTAAGTCCTTGCTCTAAGCTTGGGTCAGGTCATAATTTCGATTGTCCACACAGATCAGATGGGTTTCATGCCGGGGAAAACCACTGCGGTTAACCTCTGAATTGCTTGTTCTCCCATCTTCAGGCTTCCAATGGGGATGAGTCCACGGCGATTTGTTGTTTCTCTTGATGCTGGCAAAGCATTTGATTCAGTTGTGTAGCCCTTCCTCTTGGAAGCATTGGTCCAGTCAGTGTAAATGTTTTTTTCTCGGCTCCTTTCACTCTGTCCAGGGGTAGGAGACAGGGCTGTCCTTTGTTGCCCTTTATCTTCGCCTTGGTGATAGAGCCATTGATGTGTAAACTTTGCGCTCATCCATTAAAGGGCTTTTTCTGGGTGGTAGTGAGGACTCCTATCTAAGCTGACGACCTCCTTCTTTTTCTCTAACGTCCTAGTGGATGCTGGGGACTCCGTAAGGACCATGGGGAATAGACGGGCTCCGCAGGAGACATGGGCACTTTAAGAAAGAATTTAGATTCTGGTGTGCTCTGGCTCCTCCCTCTATGTCCCTCCTCCAGACCTCAGTTTGAATCTGTGCCCGGACGAGCTGGGTGCTACTTAGTGAGCTCTCCTGAGCTTGCTATAAGAAAGTATTTTGTTAGGTTTTTTATTTTCAGGGAGCTCTGCTGGCAACAGACTCCCTGCATCGTGGGACTGAGGGGAGAGAAGCAGCCCTACTCTCTGAAGATAGGTCCTGCTTCTTAGGCTACTGGACACCATTAGCTCCAGAGGGATCGTACACAGGATCTCACCCTTTGTCGTCTGATCCCGGAGCTGCGCCGCCGTCCCCCTCGCAGAGCCGGAAGACAGAAGCCGGGTGAAAGAAGCAAGAAGACTTCGAAATCGGCGGCAGAAGACTCCTGTCTTCATATGAGGTAGCGCACAGCACTGCAGCTGTGCGCCATTGCTCCCACACTACAGCTGTGCGCCATTGCTCCCACACTACACCCATATACTCCGGTCACTGTAAGGGTGCAGGGCGCAGGGGGGGGGGGGGGGGGGGGGCGGCGCCCTGGGCAGCAATTGGAGACCTCTTTGGCAAAAGTTTGCATAATATACAGGTGGGCACTGTATATATGTATGAGCCCCCGCCAAAATTGTACATGAAAGCGGGACAGAAGCCCGCCGTCGAGGGGGCGGGGCTTCTTCCTCAGCACTCACCAGCGCCATGTTTTTTCTCCACAGCACCGCTGAGAGGAAGCTCCCCAGTCTCTCCCCTGCAGTTACACGGTAGAAAGGGTAAAAAGAGAGAGGGGGGGGGGGCACATAATTGGGCGCAAAAATCAATATAAACAGCAGCTACTGGGTTAACATTAAGTTACTGTGTTATTCCTGGGTTAATAGCGCTGGGGTGTGTGCTGGCATACTCTCTCTCTGTCTCGCCAAAGGGTCTTATGGGGGAATTGTCTTCAGATGAGCATTCCCTGAGTGTGTGGTGTGTCGGTACGTGTGTGTCGACATGTCTGAGGTAAAAGGCTCCCCTAAGGAGGAGATGGAGCAAATATGTGTGTGAGAGGGTGTCTCCATCGACAACGCCGACACCTGTTTGGATATGTGTAATTAAGTGCTAAGGTGAATTTATTGCACAAAAGATTAGAGAACAGACAGGAAATCTAGCCATGTCTGTCCCTATGTCGCAGAGACCTTCAGAGTCTCTCAATGCTCACTATCCAAAATAATAGACACTGATATCGACACGGAGTTTGACTCCAGTGTCGACTACGATAATGCAGAGTTACAGCCAAAATGGCAGAAAAGTATTCAATATATGATTATTGTAATAAAAGATTATTTGCATATCACTGATGACTCATCTGTCCCTGACACAAGGGTACACATGTTTAAGGGGAAGAAAGCTGAGGTAAATTTCCCTACTCTCATGATGAAAAGAGCGGGAATCTCCAGACAAGAGACTGCAGTTTCCCACAAAGAATTCTCAGGCAGTATCCTTTCCCCACTAGGGCCAGGATATGATGGGAATCTTCCCCTAGGGTGTCACGTTTGCCCAAAAGGTAGCCCTGACGTAACAGCTATTCTCAGGGATCCTGCAGATAGCGTGCACATTCTGGTACACTACTCAGACCGGCGATTGTGTCGGCATGGGTTTATAGCGCTGTGGCAGCGTGAACAGGTACCTTATCAGCAGAGATTGAGACCCTAGTGTGTGTATATATATATATATATATATATATATATTAAAGATGCTGTCTTAAGAGATATATATATATATATATATATATATATATATATGTATGTAACATGCCCAAAGAGACATGAGTATACTGGGTCCTAGAGTCAAAGCTATGTCGATTTCTGCTTGACGTGTCCTGTAGAATATGCAATGGACAGATGATGCCGACTTAAGAGGCATATGGAAGGCTGAGGATTGTGTGGAGAAGGGTTCTCGGACCTGGTCTCCACAGCTATAGCTGGTAATTCTGATATTTTGCCTTATATTCCTGCACAGCCTAGGAAAGCACGACATTATCAAATGCAGCCTTTCGAACAAAGAAACAAGAAAGTCCGAGGTGCGTCCTTTCTTGCCAGAGGCGGGGGCAGAGGAAAGAAGCTGCACAACACAGCTAGTTCCCAGGAACAGAAGTCCTCCCCGGCCTCTACAAAATCCACCGCATGTCGCTGGGGCTCCACAGGCGGAGCTAGGCCCGGTGGGGGCACATCTTCGTAAGTTCAGCCACAAGTGGGTTCACTCTCTGTTAGATCCCTGGGCAATAGATATTGTGTCTCAGGGATACAAGCTGGACTTTGAGAAGATGCCCCCTCACCGACGGCCATGCCGGCTTCCCCCCACGAGAGGGAAACAGTGTTAACTGCAATTCACAAATTGTATCTTCAACAGGTGGTGGTCAAGGTTCCCCTCCTTCAACAAGGAGGGGGTTATTATTCGACCATGTTGTAGTCCCGAAACCAGACGGTTCGGTCAGACCCATATTGAATTTAAAATCCCTGAACATATACCTGAAAAGGTTCAAGTTCAAGATGGAATCGCTAAGAGCGGTCATTGCAAGCCTGAAAGGGGGAGATTTTATGGTGACTCTGGACATAAAGGATGCATACCTTCATGTCCCCATTTATCCACCTCATTAGGCGTACCTCAGAATTGCGGTACGGGATTGTCATTACCAATTTCAGATGTGCCGTTTGGTCTCTCCACAGCCCCGAGAATATTCACCAAGGTAATGGCGGAAATGATGGTGCTCCTGCGGAAGCAAGGTGTCACTATTATCACGTACTTGGACGATCTCCTCATAAAAGCGAGATCAAGAGAGCAGTTGCTGAACAGCGTATCACTTTCTCTGGAAGTGTAACGGCAACACGGCTGGATTATATATATTCCAAAGTCGCAGTTGGTTCCTACAGCTCATCTGCCTGTCCTAGGCATGATCCTAGACACAGACCAGAAAAGGGTTTATCTCCCGATAGAGAGAGCTCAGGAGCTCATGACACTGGTCAGGAATCTATTAAAACCAAAACAGGTGTCAGTGCATCACTGCACTCGAGTCCTGGGAAGGATGGTGGCATCATACGAGGCCATTCCCTTCGGCAGGTTCCATGCGAGGACCTTCCAATGGGACTTACTGGACAAGTGGTCTGGATCACATCTTCAGATGCATCAGTTAATCACCCTATCCCCCAGGGCCAGGGTGTCTCTCCTGTGGTGGCTGCAGAGTGCTCACCTTCTCGAAGGTCGCAGATTCGGCATTCAGGACTGGGTCCTGGTGACCACGGATGCAAGCCTCCGAGGGTGGGGGGCAGTCACACAGGGAAGAAATTTCCAAGGGCTCTGGTCAAGTCAGGAGACTTGCCTTCACATCAACATCCTGGAACTAAGGGCCATATACAACGCCCTACATCAAGCGGAGTCCCTGCATCGCGACCAACCGGTTCTGATTCAGTCAGACAATATCACCGCAGTGGCTCATGTAAACCGCCAAGGCGGCACAAGGAGCAGGGTGGCGATGGTAGAAGCCACCAGAATTCTTCGCTGGGCGGAGAATCACGTAAGCGCACTGTCAGCAGTGTTCATTCCGGGAGTGGACAACTGGGAAGCAGACTTCCTCAGCAGGCACGACCTCCACCCGGGAGAGTGGGGACTTCAAGAAGTCTTCATGCAGATTGCAAGTCGGTGGGAACTGCCACAGGTGGACATGATGGCATCCCGCCTCAACAAAAAGCTGCAGAGATATTGCGCCAGGTCAAGAGACCCTCAGGCGATAGCTGTGGACGCACTGGTGACACCGTGGGTGTTCCCGTCGGTCTATGTATTTCCTCCTCTTCCTCTCATACCCAAGGTGCTGAAAATCATAAGGAAAAGAGGAGTGAGAACAATACTCTTTGTTCCGGATTGGCCAAGAAGGACTTGGTATCCAGATCTGCAAGAAATGCTCACAGAGAACCCGTGGCCTCTGCCTCTAGGACAGGACTTGTGCAACAGGGGCCCTGCCTGTTCCAAGACTTACCGCAGCTGCGTTTGACGGCATGGCGGTTGAACGCCGGATCCTAGCAAAAAAAGGCATTCCGGATGAGGTCATTCCTACGCTGATAGAGGCTAGGAAGGATGTGACACGGCTCAACATTATCACCGTATGTGGCTTGGTGTGAGGCCAGGAATGCCCCTACGGAGGAATTCCAGCTGGGCCTTTTCCTTCACTTCCTACAGTCGGAAGTGACTTTGGGCCTTAAATTGGGTTCCATTAAGGTTCAGATTTCGGCCTTATCCATTTTCTTTCAAAAAGAACTGGCTTCTCTGCCTGAAGTTCAGACGTTTGTAAAGGGAGTGCTGCATATTCAGCCTCCTTTTGTGCCTCCAGTGGCACCTTGGGATCTTAACGTGGTGTTGAGTTTCCTGAAATCACACTGGTTTGAACTACTCAAAACGGTGGAAGTAAAATATCTCACGTGGAAGGTGGTCATGCTATTAGCCTTGGCTTCGGCTAGGCGTGTGTCAGAATTGGCGGTTTTGTCACATAAAAGCCCTTATCTGGTTTTCCATGCAGATAGAGCAGAATTGCGGACCCGCCCACAATTTCTGCCGAAAGTGGTTTCATCCTTTCATATAAACCAACCTATTGTGGTGCCTGTGGCTACTACTGACTTGGAGGATTCCGAGTCACTGGATGTAGTTGGGGCTTTGAAGGTTTATGTAGCCAGAACGGCTAAGGTCAGGAAAACAGAATCTTTGTTTATCCTGTATGCTTCCAACAAGCTTGGGGCGCCTGCTTCAAAGCAAACTATTGCTCGCTGGATCTGTAACACGATTCAGCAGGGTCATTCTGCGGCTGGGTTGCCGCTGCCTAAATCAGTTAAGGCCCATTCCACAAGGAAGGTGGGCTCTTCTTGGGTGGCTGACCGACGGGTCTCGGCATTACAGCTTTGCCGAGCGGCTGCTTGGTCAGGTTCAAACACCTTTGCAAAGTTCTACAAGTTTGATACCCCGGCTGAGGAGGACCTTGTGTTTGCTCATTCGGTGCTGCAGAGTCATCCGCACTCTCCCGCCCGTTTGGGAGCTTTGGTATAATCCCCATGGTCCTTACGGAGTCCCCAGCATCCTCTAGGACGTTAGAGAAAATAAGATTTTACTTACCGGTAAATCTATTTCTCGTAGTCCGTAGTGGATGCTGGGCGCCCGTCCCAAGTGCGGACTTCTTCTGCAATGCTTGTAGATAGTTATTGCTTAAATAAGGGTTATGTTATAGTTGCATCAGAGTTTATCTGATGCTCTGTGATTGTTCATACTGTTAACTGGGTAAAGTTATCACAAGTTATACGGTGTGATTGGTGTGGCTGGTATGAGTCTTACCCTGGATTCCCAAAATCCTTTCCTTGTACTGTCAGCTCTTCCGGGCACAGTTTCTCTAACTGAGGTCTGGAGGAGGGACGTAGAGGGAGGAGCCAGAGCACACCAGAATCTAAATTCTTTCTTAAAGTGCCCATGTCTCCTGCAGAGCCCGTCTATTCCCCATGGTCCTTACGGAGTCCCCAGCATCCACTACGGACTACGAGAAATAGATTTACCGGTAAGTAAAATCTTATTTCTCTGACGTCCTAGTGGATGCTGGGGACTCCGTCAGGACCATGGGGATTAGCGGCTCCGCAGGAGACAGGGCACAAAAATAAAGCTTTAGGATCAGGTGGTGTGCACTGGCTCCTCCCCCTATGACCCTCCTCCAAGCCTCAGTTAGGTTTTTGTGCCCGTCCGAGCAGGGTGCAATCTAGGTGGCTCTCCTAAAGAGCTGCTTAGAAAAAGTTTTTAGGTTTTTTATTTTACAGTGAGTCCTGCTGGCAACAGGCTCACTGCAACGAGGGACTTAGGGGAGAAGAAGTGAACTCACCTGCGTGCAGGATGGATTGGCTTCTTAGGCTACTGGACACCATTAGCTCCAGAGGGATCGAACACAGGCCCAGCCATGGAGTCCGGTCCCGGAGCCGCGCCGCCGACCCCCTTGCAGATGCCGAAAAGTGAAGAGGTCCAGAAACCGGCGGCAGAAGACTTTTCAGTCTTCATGAGGTAGCGCACAGCACTGCAGCTGTGCGCCATTGTTGTCACACACTTCACACCAGCGGTCACGGAGGGTGCAGGGCGCTGCGGGGGGCGCCCTGGGCAGCAATGAGAATACCTTGTTCTGGCTAAAAAATACATCACATATAGCACCTGGGGCTATATGGATGTATTTAACCCCTGCCAGGTCTCACAAACACCGGAGAAGAGCCCGCCGAAATAGGGGGCGGGGCCTATCTCCTCAGCACACAGCGCCATTTTCCTGCTCCGCTCCGCTGCGAGGAAGGCTCCCAGGACTCTCCCCTGCACTGCACTACAGAAACAGGGTAAAACAGAGAGGGGGGGGGGGCACTTTTTTGGCGTTTTTTTATATATTAAGCTGCTATAAGGGAGACAACACTTCTATAGGGTTGTTCCTATATATTTATAGCGCTTGGGTGTGTGCTGGCAAACTCTCCCTCTGTCTCCCCAAAGGGCTAGTGGGGTCCTGTCTTCGATAAGAGCATTCCCTGTGTCTGCTGTGTGTCGGTACGTGTGTGTCGACATGTATGAGGACGATGTTGGTGTGGAGGCGGAGCAATTGCCGGTAATGGTGATGTCACCCCCTAGGGAGTCGACACCGGAATGGATGGCTTTGTTTATGGAATTACGTGATAATGTCAGCACATTACAAAAATCAGTTGACGACATGAGACGGCCGGCAAACCAGTTAGTACCTGTACAGGCGTCTCAGACACCGTCAGGGGCTGTAAAACGCCCTTTACCTCAGTCGGTCGACACAGACCCAGACACGGACACCGAATCTAGTGTCGACGGTGAAGAAACAAACGTATTTTCCAGTAGGGCCACACGTTATATGATCACGGCAATGAAGGAGGCTTTGCATATCTCTGATACTGCATGTACCACAAAAAGGGGTATTATGTGGGGTCTGAAAAAACTACCTGTAGTTTTTCCTGAATCAGACGAATTGAATGAAGTGTGTGATGAAGCGTGGGTTAACCCCGATAGAAAACTGCTAATTTCAAAGAAGTTATTGGCATTATATCCTTTCCCGCCAGAGGTTAGGGCGCGCTGGGAAACACCCCCTAGGGTGGATAAGGCGCTCACACGCTTATCAAAACAAGTGGCGTTACCGTCTCCTGAAACGGCCGCCCTCAAGGATCCAGCGGATAGGAGGCTGGAAACTACCCTGAAAAGTATATACACTCATACTGGTGTTATACTGCGACCAGCCATCGCCTCTGCATGGATGTGCAGTGCTGGGGTGGTTTGGTCGGATTCCCTGACTGAAAATATTGATACCCTAGATAGGGACAGTATTTTATTGACTTTAGAGCAATTAAAGGATGCTTTTCTTTATATGCGAGATGCTCAGAGGGATATTTGCACTCTGGCATCGAGAGTAAGTGCGATGTCCATATCTGCCAGAAGAAGTTTATGGACGCGACAATGGTCAGGTGATGCGGATTCCAAACGGCATATGGAAGTATTGCCGTATAAGGGGGAGGAATTATTTGGGGTCGGTCTATCGGATTTGGTGGCCACGGCAACAGCCGGGAAATCCACCTTTTTACCTCAGGTCCCCTCCCAACAGAAAAAGACACCGTCTTTTCAGCCGCAGTCCTTTCGTTCCTATAGGAACAGCATGACGTTGGGGCTTTACAAGCGGACTCAGGGGCGGTGGGGGGTCGACTCAAGAATTTCAGCGCACAGTGGGCTCACTCACAAGTGGACCCCTGGATCCTGCAGATAGTATCTCAGGGTTACAGGTTGGAATTCGAGAAGTCTCCCCCTCGCCGGTTCCTAAAGTCTGCTCTGCCAACGTCTCCCTCAGACAGGGCGACGGTATTGGAAGCCATTCACAAGCTGTATTCTCAGCAGGTGATAGTCAAGGTACCCCTCCTACAACAGGGAAAGGGGTATTATTCCACACTATTTGTGGTACCGAAGCCGGACGGCTCGGTAAGACCTATTCTAAATCTGAAATCTTTGAACCTGTACATACAAAAATTCAAGTTCAAGATGGAGTCACTCAGAGCAGTGATAGCGAATCTGGAAGAAGGGGACTTTATGGTGTCCCTGGACATCAAGGATGCTTACCTGCATGTCCCAATTTGCCCTTCACATCAAGGGTACCTCAGGTTCGTGGTGCAAAACTGTCATTATCAGTTTCAGACGCTGCCGTTTGGATTGTCCACGGCACCTCGGGTCTTTACCAAGGTAATGGCCGAAATGATGTTTCTTCTGCGAAGAAAAGGCGTATTAATTATCCCTTACTTGGACGATCTCCTGATAAGGGCAAGGTCCAGGGAACAGCTGGGGGACGTAGTAGCACTAACCCAAGTAGTGCTGCAACAGCACGGGTGGATTCTGAATTTTCCAAAATCTCAATTGACCCCGACGACACGTCTGCTGTTCCTGGGAATGATTCTGGACACGGTTCAGAAAAAGGTGTTTCTTCCGGAGGAGAAAGCCAGGGAGTTATCCGAACTTGTCAGGAACCTCCTAAAACCAGAGAAAGTGTCTGTGCATCAATGCACAAGAGTCCTGGGAAAGATGGTGGCTTCTTACGAAGCGATTCCATTCGGCAGATTCCACGCACGAACTTTTCAGTGGGATCTGCTGGACAAATGGTCCGGATCGCATCTGCAGATGCATCAGCGGATAACCTTATCGCCACGGACAAGGGTGTCTCTTCTGTGGTGGTTGCAGAGTGCCCATCTGTTAGAGGGCCGCAGATTCGGCATACAGGACTGGGTCCTGGTGACCACGGATGCCAGTCTGAGAGGCTGGGGAGCGGTCACACAGGGAAGAAACTTCCAGGGAGTATGGTCAAGCCTGGAGATGTCTCTTCACATAAATATACTGGAGCTAAGAGCGATTTACAATGCTCTAAGCCTGGCAAAACCCCTGCTTCAGGGTCAGCCGGTGTTGATCCAGTCGGACAACATCACGGCAGTCGCCCACGTAAACAGACAGGGCGGCACAAGAAGCAGGAGAGCAATGGCAGAAGCTGCAAGGATTCTTCGCTGGGCGGAAGATCATGTGATAGCTCTGTCAGCAGTGTTCATTCCGGGAGTGGACAACTGGGAAGCAGACTTCCTCAGCAGACACGATCTACACCCGGGAGAGTGGGGACTTCATCCAGAAGTCTTCCACATGATTGTGAACCGTTGGGAAAAACCAAAGGTGGATATGATGGCGTCTCGCCTCAACAAAAAACTGGACAGGTATTGCGCCAGGTCAAGAGACCCTCAGGCAATAGCTGTGGACGCTCTGGTAACACCGTGGGTGTTCCAGTCAGTGTATGTGTTTCCTCCTCTGCCTCTCATATCAAAAGTACTGAGAATTATACGGCAAAGGGGAGTAAGAACGATACTCGTGGCTCCGGATTGGCCAAGAAGAACTTGGTACCCGGAACTTCAGGAGATGCTCACGGAAGATCCGTGGCCTCTACCTCTAAGACGGGACCTGCTTCAGCAGGGACCGTGTCTATTCCAAGACTTACCGCGGCTGCGTTTGACGGCATGGCGGTTGAACGCCGAATTCTAAGGGAAAAAGGCATTCCGGAAGAGGTCATTCCTACACTGGTAAAAGCCAGGAAGGAGGTGACTGCACAACATTATCACCGCATTTGGAGAAAATATGTTGCGTGGTGTGAGGCCAGGAAGGCCCCCACTTAGGAATTTCAATTGGGTCGATTCCTACATTTCCTGCAAACAGGATTGTCTATGGGCCTCAAATTGGGGTCCATTAAGGTTCAAATTTCGGCCCTGTCGATTTTCTTCCAGAAAGAATTGGCTTCAGTTCCTGAAGTCCAGACTTTTGTAAAAGGAGTACTACATATACAGCCCCCGGTTGTGCCCCCAGTGGCTCCGTGGGACCTTAATGTAGTTTTGGATTTTCTCAAATCCCATTGGTTTGAGCCACTCAAATCGGTGGATTTGAAATATCTTACATGGAAAGTAACCATGCTACTGGCCCTGGCTTCAGCCAGGAGAGTGTCAGAATTGGCGGCTTTATCGTATAAAAGCCCATATCTGATTTTCCATTCGGACAGGGCAGAACTGCGGACGCGTCCTCAGTTTCTGCCTAAGGTGGTGTCAGCGTTTCACCTGAACCAGCCTATTGTGGTGCCTGCGGCTACTAGCGATTTGGAGGATTCCAAGTTGCTGGACGTTGTCAGGGCATTGAAAATATATATTTCAAGGACGGCTGGAGTCAGAAAATCTGACTCGCTGTTTATACTGTATGCACCCAACAAGCTGGGTGCTCCTGCTTCTAAGCAGACGATTGCTCGTTGGATTTGTAGCACAATTCAACTTGCACATTCTGTGGCAGGCCTGCCACAGCCTAAATCTGTCAAGGCCCATTCCACAAGGAAGGTGGGCTCATCCTGGGCGGCTGCCCGAGGGGTCTCGGCATTACAACTCTGCCGAGCAGCTACGTGGTCGGGGGAGAACACGTTTGTAAAATTCTACAAATTTGATACCCTGGCTAAAAGAGGACCTGGAGTTCTCTCATTCGGTGCTGCAGAGTCATCCGCACTCTCCCGCCCGTTTGGGAGCTTTGGTATAATCCCCATGGTCCTGACGGAGTCCCCAGCATCCACTAGGACGTCAGAGAAAATAAGATTTTACTTACCGATAAATCTATTTCTCGTAGTCCGTAGTGGATGCTGGGCGCCCATCCCAAGTGCGGATTGTCTGCAATACTTGTACATAGTTATTGTTACAAAAAAATCGGGTTGTTATTGTTGTGAGCCGTCTGTTCAGAGGCTCCTACGTTTGTCATACTGTTAACTGGGTTCAGATCACAAGTTGTACGGTGTGATTTGGTGTGGCTGGTATGAGTCTTACCCGGGATTCAAAATCCTTCCTTATTGTGTACGCTCGTCCGGGCACAGTATCCTAACTGAGGCTTGGAGGAGGGTCATAGGGGGAGGAGCCAGTGCACACCACCTGATCCTAAAGCTTTATTTTTGTGCCCTGTCTCCTGCGGAGCCGCTAATCCCCATGGTCCTGACGGAGTCCCCAGCATCCACTACGGACTACGAGAAATAGATTTATCGGTAAGTAAAATCTTATTTTTTCTTGCTGACTTTCAGGGTTATGTTTACGAGAGTGCGGGTTTAAAGTAGTGGAGATGATGCCAATAGCAACCAATCAGATTCTAGCTAATATCTTCTAGAAGGTACTAGTTAAATAAGTAGAATGATTGGTTGCTATGGGCAACATCTCCACTTCTATAAACCCGCATTTTAGTAAATGTACCTCTATGTCCTCAGTACTTTCTATTTCACAGGTAATGATTAATTTATCCCTTTGTCTGGCTTTTCCGTTAATTGGAGTAAGTCCCATATCCTTCCTCTGCGAGCGGACTGCCCCTCGGCCTCTTCTCCCTTTATACCTCTCCAGAGGGTTACTGCTTTCAAATACTTGGAAATTTGGGTCTCCAATAAACTGTCTGACTTTATTACTTTGAATATCTCCCCACAACTGTAATATCTAAAGTCTAGATTGCATGCCTGGTGCTGGCTTCCACTAACTTTAACTGGTAAGGTGAACCTTATTAAAATGGTTATACAACCTAAGCTTGCTTAATGTCTACTTCAAAACTCACTAGTTTTCTGTCCTCTATGTATATTCTGTCAAGTTGATGGTTGTGTCATCTCTATTATCTGGATGGACTATTGTCTTCGCATTCAACTACATACTCTTACAAGACCCATCACTTCTGGTGATTTAGCTTTATCTAATTTTAAATTTATATACTGTTTTGCGTCACAGTTGGCACATCTCCGGGAGCAGGTACAGGATGACTCTGAGGATTTAATTTCATTATTGGTTGCCTAGCTGATCTGGGCTATCCTCCCTTACAGGTCACCTTGCAGCTATGGCATGCCCTGCAAGCTTAGTTTCCTGAAGGCGCACCTGCTTTGTTGGAGTCTCTTATAAAGAAATATTTATGTACACTGGGCCCTAAGCGACTGAGTTCTTTCCTATACTCTTTTTCTAATGGATAACCTTCACTCTGAAACGCTGACTATGCTCCGGTATCAGTGGGATACAAGCTGTCTAAGTGATGCTGATTGGGGTTTGGCACTAGA
Organism: Pseudophryne corroboree; assembly: GCF_028390025.1. Classification (NCBI taxonomy): domain Eukaryota; kingdom Metazoa; phylum Chordata; class Amphibia; order Anura; family Myobatrachidae; genus Pseudophryne; species Pseudophryne corroboree. The sequence continues at coordinate 831,625,353 of NC_086444.1, read as the reverse complement.
TATGCCCCAAGGTAGTCCCAAATGCTCAGCAGTGGAGAGTACTTTTTAGCATCTCCTTTGATCCTGCCCACTGATTTCTGGGGAAAAGTTACCCTGGCTGTTCCCTTTACAGGTGTGTCTCTATCACTTATGAATCTTTTGGGTACCCTAAATGACCATCAGCTTGATAAATTTCTCAAACTATATGTGCTTGATACGCCAGCTCTGGCGAAGGTGTGAATCGCAAGGGCTTGGATGGCCCCTCGAGGTCCTGCCTTTTGTGACTGGGTTATTCTGGTAAATAACACTCTTGCCCACAAGAAATTTATATACATTTATCAGTCTCAATATTCCGCTAAGTTCTGAGTGCACCTGGACTCCTTGGTTGGATTCCCCATATAACTCTGTTGTGGCTACAGGCGCTTCCTCCTCGAATCCCTGTCCACCACTGGTCCCCTAATATGGCCCTTTTACTTTAATATTGCTAATACTGTTAATATAGAACTCCTTCATGGTTTCACTATTTGTTTTTACTTGCTATATGCATTTCCCCTCTGTGCCTTGTAACTGTTGTTTCTCATGCATTGTATGTTCTTTTCTTTTTCTCTAAGTGTTTTATTGTTTGTCTTTAACTAATACTCAATAAACAATCCTTATTTAAAAATAAAAATAAAAATTAAGATATATGACTGCTGACAGTACCGTATACACTGAGCTTGACTGAAATCTAAAAGATGAAAAATATTATAAATGCATGCCATTATTTGCCTAAGACAAGTGCATATGGAAAATGATTGGTTAATGTGCCATTACAATACCACAAATTAAAGGAATAAATGCTGCTTCAACTGTGCGTTCTAATTGACCACGACATCTGTTTTTCATAATTATCAGAATTAACAAATACAGAATGACACGCTGGTGTTTTTAATGAACAAATACAAAAAGTATACTGCAGTTGTCCTTCCACAACAAATAATAATATCTTTTTATTTTAAGGTGTGGATCCAATTATATGGGAGCAAGCAAAAGTAGACAACCCTGATCCAGAGAGGTGGGTTTGTACTTAGTGTAGTAGCTTTAATATTGCAGACTGTTAGGCTTTCTCTGTGATTTTCTATTTTATTTATTTATTTATTTTTTAATCTACAAATGCAATATAGAAAAAGGGAAAAATTGATTTTACAACCTTGTTCTATGCCACTACATTTCTGCAGCAGGTTACTTTGGGTTCCACAGGGAAAACTTTGGGGTGTAGAGTGGATCTTGATCCAGAGGCACCAACAGGCTAAAGCTTTAGCTGTCCCAGGATGCGTAGAGGCCTCCTCTATAACCCACTGCCTCCAGGCACTGAGAGATCAGTTTCGAGTTGGTGCCTGCAGCAGCAGGTCACCTAGCAGGAGGGCTGCACTGGACAGCCCTGAAAAGCTTTTCTACAGAAGATTTCCTGTCTCTGGCAGGGCTGTCAGCGCTGTATTACAGTGTGACATTCAGAACTGCAGCTCCATCACCTCCCAAGCAGCGTTGCATACTCCCGCAGCCTGGTTCCGGGTACTTGCTGCCGAGAAGTCATGGCTTAGGCACAGATTCGCAGACTGCTTTCCTGGTTTGCGTGGCTTCTACAGGAAAGAGGTAAGAGGTCCCCCAGGCGGGAACTGCCATTAAATTGCATTCCGACTGCGATCTAGGGAGACGAGTTGCGGCACTGGAGTGGACACTGTCACTGGGCAGGGACCCCACTAGACCACCAGGGTAGTAGAGCACAGCCCTGTTTAATAAGGCTCACTAGTACCTGGGGTGGAAGTCCAGCATAGGGGAGGCGGCGCTTGACCTGTAGCCCCAGCTCAGGGCGCCATTTCCTCGCAGTTTTTCCCACCCTGTAGCTGCCTCACACTCTCCCTCGCTCCCTGACTGAGACGCTGATCGCCATCTTCTGAGCATAGCTGCTGCTGGTCTCTGGGATTGCAGGGCAAGGTCTCCCTTGTAAAGGTGCCTGTACACAGCGCTGAGACTTTACAAATACTTAAGTATCCTACATGTCTTGATACAGACAGCGTTAGTTGAGTGTACCTTTTACAGAATATATTGTACGAGTATTCTGATATATCCACCGGTCACTGACCGTGCTGTTATGTAGAGAGAGATATATATATATATATATATATATATATATATATTACATATACAGTTGTGCTCCTAAGTTTACATACCCTAGCAGAATTTGTGATTTCTCTTTCATCCACTAGGGGACACTGGAGCATTCTTAGACATTAGGGGTGTGAAGCTTGCAACCGGAGGTGTGGCACAATGTAAAATTAGCATTGTCTGCACAGCCGGCTCCTCCCCCTTCACATCCCTCCTCCCTCAGTTTGAAAAATTGTGCCACGGAGGTAACAGGCACAGAAGGAGCTCCTGCTCCATTACAAAGAAATAAATTACTAAGGCTGCGTCAACCTAATGTGAAGGGGGACAAAAGTCTTAAGACTAGAGAGACAATGATCCCTACTAAAGGGGATCTGCATCTCTCCTCTGAAAATCCGGAGCACAGAGTCAGCAGTGAGTACTGGTTGTAAAAAGGGCCCTAGTTACAGATAAAATTATCTTAGCTTATTTAGGGATCTAGGAGACAGTTTAACAAACTTTCTCCCGCACACAAGGCTGCTAACTTCTGGCTCTAAGCCCTAAACTTAGCAGCGCAGCTTCCCCCGCCGCCCCCCTCCTTCCAGAGGGCTGGGGGAACCGGCACACTGACAGAGTATCTGGCGAGGCTAGTAGCCGCAGCTTCACCTACACGGGGTCCGCGCTAATAGCCCACACACGCTTCCTCCCGCCATCGGCACTAGTACAAGCATGGCGCGGAGGGCTGGAAAATATGTCGGGCGGGAACGAGCGGCATCGGCTTCACATACGCTGCTGCCTCCTGGCTTCCTATGACCTAATCCCTGGCAGCTAACAGCGCAGCTCCCCCGCCGCTCCACGTCTTCTTATGGTAGCGGCCACAAACTTACATCATGCCAGCTCCCCCGCCTGCCCCCCCCCCCCCCCTCTACAGACGGAGGGATGAGGGAACACAGTGCGGCTATCAGCGGCGGTATCCACATACCACCGCCACTTACACACAGACCGTGACGCTTGGAAAGTGCATCCCCTCCCGCCTCTCGTCCCCTCCCGCCGCCCGCTCAAACGGTCTCTCGTCCCCTCCCGCCGCCAGCGGAGGGCTGGGGGAGACGGCAAGGGGGGGATGTATAGCAAGTGTCAGAAGTAGCCTGGAGACCTCTTGCAAGTAAGTCAGTGCTGGGGCAGCCATAAAGGGAGCAGAGTAACAAGGGGAGTAAGACACTGCATTAAAACGCTAGGGTCCTTAGAGATTTTTATATATATATATTCAATGTAAATGGTGACCTTTTTTAAAACTATTAGAGGCTCCAAAAGGACTCTGTATTACCCCCCCTTCCTGGCCAGTCAGAGCAGAGGAAGGGTTTTTTATAATAGAGCTCCCTCTACTGGACATTTGTATATTAGGACTCTGCTGCAATGGATTTTCAATGTAGCCTAACAGACATTTTTATGCTATATATTTTCAAGGGACTTCTACTCAAAAGATCCCGACGAAATGAAGGGAACGACTGGATCACAACCCCGACCTCGGAACTGAAATACAGTTTCGGTGGGCGAGGGTTACAACGAAGCTGGTGATATTCTTATTGTTCATATTTTATTTATTATTTTTATTTAATTTTTAAATGTAATATAAAATGAAATATCCAGCTAGATAGATCCAGTGTACCTTTAATCCCATCACCCGTTAGTCTTTCTGTTCCCATTGTAAAGGGGGAAAGCACTGTAAGACGCTCTATGGGGTGCGTTTTCAACTAAAAAGCACTTACCAAGAACTTATTGTATGCATAATAAGATGAGCGCTAGTTTGGACGACCCTCGACTATGCGTCTCCTGTTAGGGACGCTCAACTCGGGAGCAAGGCTCCGCCAGGGTCATGGGAGCAAGCCCTGACAAATATTTCAAGGGAAATGTCAGAGGGGCTGAGGGATTCTCAAAGACCGTGGAGGAATTTCTGATTAAAATTAATCCCTCCTGCGCAAGCATTAAGTAATGTGAGCATAATAGAATCCTTCCCATCTTACTCGAAGGAGGCAGAGGGTCGTCTTATAGATAAAAAGGCGAGATACTTGAATCTGCCTTAGATCAGGAGTTTGGATTCCCTTAGAGAAGCGGTTATGGTGATCCTAAGCTTCACGAGGTATGGAGTTAAGGAACCAGTGAGGTTTCCATTTTTTCGTATCAGAAGATGTCTCTTCCTGAAACTCTCCAGACTCAGACAACCTGAGCAACGATTTCATGCCACCCATATTGGAGCAGACAATGTTCCCTATGCCTAGCGTGACCGCCTAAAAGGATAGGTCATGTCACAAGGTTGACGCTGCATTAAGATCAATTTCTCTGACGTCCTAGTGGATGCTGGGAACTCTGTAAGGACCATGGGGAATAGACGGGCTCCGCAGGAGACTGGGCACTCTATAAGAAAGATTTGGTACTATCTGGTGTGCACTGGCTCCTCCCTCTATGCCCCTCCTCCAGACCTCAGTTAGATTTCTGTGCCCGGCCGAGCTGGATGCACACTAGGGGCTCTCCTGAGCTCCTAGAAAGAAAGTATATGTTAGGTTTTTTATTTTACAGTGAGACCTGCTGGCAACAGGCTCACTGCAACGAGGGACTAAGGGGAGAAGAAGCGAACCTACCTGCTTGCAGCTAGCTTGGGCTTCTTAGGCTACTGGACACCATTAGCTCCAGAGGGATCGACCGCAGGACCCGTCCTTGGTGTTCGTTACCGGAGCCGCGCCGCCGTCCCCCTTACAGAGCCAGAAGCATGAAGATGGTCCGGAAAATCGGCGGCAGAAGACTTCAGTCTTCACTAAGGTAGCGCACAGCACTGCAGCTGTGCGCCATTGCTCCTCATACACACTTCACACTCCGGTCACTGAGGGTGCAGGGCGCTGGGGGGGGGGCGCCCTGAGCAGCAATAAAAACACCTTGGCTGGCAAAATAACCACAATACATAGCCCCAGAGGCTATATATGTGGTAATTACCCCTGCCAGAATCCATAAAAAAAGCGGGAGAAAAGTCAGCCGAAAAAGGGGCGGAGCCATCTCCCTCAGCACACTGGCGCCATTTCTCCCTCACAGTTCCGCTGGAAGGAAGCTCCCTCGCTCTCCCCTGCAGTCTACACTACAGAAAGGGTAAAACAGAGAGGGGGGGCACTAAATTTAGGCGCAGTATAACTTATAGCAGCTATGAGGGGACATAATTCAGTTAGTCCCTGCATTATATAGCGCTCTGGTGTGTGCTGGCATACTCTCTCTCTGTCTCCCCGAAGGGCTTTTGTGGGGTCCTGTCTCCTTTAAGAGCATTCCCTGTGTGTGCGGTGTGTCGGTACGGCTGTGTCGACATGTTTGATGAGGAGGCTTATGTGGAGGCAGAGCAGATGCCTATAAATGTGATGTCACCCCCTGCGGGGCAGACACCGGAGTGGATGGACTTATGGAAGGAATTACGTGCAAGTGTCGACTCCTTACATAAAAAATTTGACGACATGCCAAACGCGGGACAGCCGGCTTCTCAGCTCGTGCCTGCCCAGACAACTCAAAGGCCATCAGGGGCTCTGAAGCGCCCACTACCTCAGATGGCAGACACAGATGTCGACACGGATACTGATACCAGTGTCGACGACGATGAGTCAAATTTAATGTCCACTAGGGCCATTCGTTGCATGATTGAGGCAATGAAAGAGGTATTACACATTTCTGATATAAACCCAGGTACCTCAAAAAAGGGTATTATGTTTGGGGAGGAAAAAACTACCAATAGTTTTCCCCCATCTGAAGAATTAAATGAAGTGTGTGAAGAAGCGTGGGCTTTCCCCGATAAAAAATTGGTGATTTCAAAAAAATTACTAATGGCGTTCCCTTTCTCGCCAGAGGATAGGTCACGTTGGGAAACTCCCCCTAGGGTGGATAAAGCGCTCACACGTTTGTCAAAAAAGGTGGCACTACCGTCTCCGGATACGGCCGCCCTAAAGGAACCTGCTGATAGAAAGCAGGAGGCTATCCTGAAGTCTATATATACACACACTGGTGTTATACTGAGACCAGCTATTGCTTCAGCGTGGATGTGCAGTGCTGCTGCTGCTTGGTCAGATTCCCTGTCGGAAAATATTGACACCCTAGACAGGGACACAATATTGCTAACCGTAGAGCATATAAAAGACTCAGTCTTATACATGAGAGATGCACAGAGGGAGATCTGCCGGCTGGCATCAAGAATAAGTGCATTGTCCATTTCTGCTAGGAGAGGCTTATGGACTCGGCAGTGGACAGGGGATGCAGATTCAAAAAGGCACATGGAAGTTTTGCCTTATAAGGGTGAGGAGTTATTCGGGGATGGTCTCTCAGACCTTGTTTCCACAGCAACAGCTGGGAAGTCAGCATTTTTGCCCCATGTTCCCTCACAGCCTAAGAAAGCGCCGTATTATCAGGTACAGTCCTTTCGACCCCAGAAAAACAGGCGAGGAAAAGGCGGGTCCTTTCTGTCTAGAGGCAGAGGAAGGGGAAAAAAGCTGCAACATACAGCAGGTTCCCAGGAACAAAAGTCCTCCCCCGCTTCTTCCAAATCCGCCGCATGACGGTGGGGCTCCACAGGCGGAGCCAGGTACGGTGGGGGGCCGCCTCAAAAATTTCAGCGATCAGTGGGTTCGCTCACGGGTGGATCCCTGGATCCTTCAAGTAGTATCTCAGGGGTACAAGCTGGAATTCGAGGCGTCTCCCCCCCGCCGTTTCCTCAAATCGGCCTTACCGACAACTCCCTCGGGCAGGGAGGCTGTGCTAGAGGCAATTCACAAGCTGTATTCCCAGCAGGTGATAGTCAAGGTACCCCTACTTCAACAAGGACGGGGTTACTATTCCACACTGTTTGTGGTACCGAAACCGGACGGTTCGGTGAGACCCATTTTAAATTTGAAATCCTTGAACACATACATAAAAAGATTCAAGTTCAAGATGGAATCGCTCAGGGCGGTTATTGCAAGCCTGGACGAGGGGGATTACATGGTATCCCTGGACATCAAGGATGCTTACCTGCATGTCCCCATTTACCTTCCTCACCAGGAGTACCTCAGATTTGTGGTACAGGATTGCCATTACCAATTCCAGACACTGCCGTTTGGACTGTCCACGGCACCGAGGGTGTTTACCAAGGTAATGGCAGAAATGATGATACTCCTTCGAAAAAAGGGAGTTTTAATTATCCCGTACTTGGACGATCTCCTAATAAAGGCGAGGTCCAAGGAGCAGTTGCTGGTCGGAGTAGCACTATCTCGGGAAGTGCTACAACAGCATGGCTGGATTCTAAACATTCCGAAGTCACAGCTGGTTCCTTCCACACGCCTACTGTTCCTGGGGATGATTCTGGACACGGAACAGAAAAAAGTGTTTCTCCCGCAGGAGAAAGCCGAGGAGCTGTCATCTCTAGTCAGAGACCTCCTGAAACCATAACGGGTATCGGTGCATCACTGCACACGAGTCCTGGGAAAAATGGTGGCTTCATACGAAGCAATTCCATTCGGCAGGTTCCATGCAAGGACCTTCCAGTGGGACCTCTTGGACAAGTGGTCGGGATCGCATCTTCAGATGCATCGTCTGATAACCCTGTCTCCAAGGACCAGGGTGTCTCTACTGTGGTGGCTGCAGAGTGCTCATCTTCTAGAGGGCCGCAGATTCGGCATACAGGACTGGGTCCTGGTGACCACGGATGCCAGCCTTCGAGGCTGGGGGGCAGTCACACAGGGAAGAAATTTCCAGGGACTTTGGTCAAGTCAGTAGTCGTCCCTACACATAAATATTCTGGAACTGAGGGCCATTTACAATGCCCTAAGTCAGGCAAGGCCCCTGCTTCAAAACCAGCCGGTACTGATCCAATCAGACAACATCACGGCAGTCGCCCATGTAAACCGACAGGGCGGCACAAGAAGCAGGATGGCGATGGCAGAAGCCACAAGGATTCTCCGATGGGCGGAAAATCACGTACTAGCACTGTCAGCAGTGTTCATTCCGGGAGTGGACAACTGGGAAGCAGACTTCCTCAGCAGACACGACCTACACCCGGGAGAGTGGGGACTTCATCCAGAAGTCTTCCAACTGTTGGTAAACCGTTGGGAAAGGCCACAGGTGGACATGATGGCGTCCCGCCTCAACAAAAAGCTAAAGAGATATTGCGCCAGGTCAAGGGACCCTCAGGCGATAGCTGTGGACGCTCTAGTGACACCGTGGGTGTACCAGTCGGTTTATGTGTTCCCTCCTCTGCCTCTCATACCAAAGGTACTGAGAATAATAAGAAGGCGAGGAGTAAGAACGATACTCGTGGTTCCGGATTGGCCAAGAAGAGCTTGGTACCCAGAACTTCAAGAAATTATATCAGAGGACCCATGGCCTCTACCGCTCAGACAGGATCTGCTACAGCAGGGGCCCTGTCTGTTCCAAGACTTACCGCGGCTGCGTTTGACGGCATGGCGGTTGAATTCCGGATCCTAAAGGAAAGGGCATTCCGGAGGAAGTCATTCCTACGCTGATAAAAGCCAGGAAAGAAGTGACCGCAAACCATTTTCACCGTATTTGGCGGAAATATGTTGCGTGGTGTGAGGCCAGGAAGGCCCCTACAGAGGAATTTCAGCTGGGTCGTTTTCTGCACTTCCTACAGTCGGGAGTGACTATGGGCCTAAAATTGGGTTCCATTAAGGTCCAGATTTCGGCTCTGTCGATTTTCTTCCAGAAAGAACTGGCTTCACTGCCTGAAGTTCAGACTTTTGTAAAGGGAGTGCTTCATATTCAGCCCCCTTTTGTGCCTCCTGTGGCACCTTGGGATCTCAATGTGGTGTTGAGTTTCCTGAAATCACATTGGTTTGAGCCACTTAAAACTGTGGATTTGAAATATCTCACGTTGAAAGTGGTCATGTTATTGGCCTTGGCTTCGGCCAGGCGGGTGTCAGAATTGGCGGCTTTGTCATGTAAAAGCCCTTATCTGATTTTCCATATGGATAGGGCAGAATTGAGGACTCAGCCCCAGTTTCTCCCTAAGGTGGTATCAGCTTTTCAATTGAACCAACCTATTGTAGTGCCTGCGGCTACTAGGGACTTGGAAGATTCCAAGTTACTGGACGTAGTCAGGGCCTTGAAAATTTATGTTTCCAGGACGGCGGGAGTCAGGAAAACTGACTCGCTTTTTATCCTGTATGCACCCAACAAAATAGGTGCTCCTGCTTCTAAGCAGACTATTGCTCGCTGGATTTGTAGCACAATTCAGCTGGCGCATTCTGCGGCTGGATTGCCGCATCCTAAATCAGTAAAAGCCCATTCCACAAGGAAGGTGGGCTCATCTTGGGCGGCTGCCCGAGGGGTCTCGGCTTTACAACTTTGCCGAGCTGCTACTTGGTCAGGGGCAAACACGTTTGCAAAATTCTACAAATTTGATACCCTGGCTGAGGAGGACCTTGAGTTCTCTCATTCGGTGCTGCAGAGTCATCCGCACTCTCCCGCACGTTTGGGAGCTTTGGTATAATCCCCATGGTCCTTACGGAGTTCCCAGCATCCACTAGGACGTCAGAGAAAATAAGATTTTACTCACCGGTAAATCTATTTCTCGTAGTCCGTAGTGGATGCTGGGCGCCCATCCCAAGTGCGGATTGTCTGCAATACTTGTATATAGTTATTGCCTAACTAAAGGGTTTTTGTTGAGCCATCTGTTGAGAGGCTCAGTTATATTTCATACTGTTAACTGGGTATAGTATCACGAGTTATACGGTGTGATTGGTGTGGCTGGTATGAGTCTTACCCGGGATTCAAAATCCTTCCTTATTGTGTCAGCTCTTCCGGGCACAGTATCCTAACTGAGGTCTGGAGGAGGGGCATAGAGGGAGGAGCCAGTGCACACCAGATAGTACCAAATCTTTCTTATAGAGTGCCCAGTCTCCTGCGGAGCCCGTCTATTCCCCATGGTCCTTACGGAGATCCCAGCACTCACTACATGACTACGAGAAATAGATTTACCGGTGAGTAAAATCTTATTTTTTGTAGCAGCACATTGTCGCAGGGCTTGGGTGTAAGAACGTAGCCAGGAGGAAGATTCTCAGTAGCGGAGCATATTTGAGAATCAGCGCCTGATATGTGCCAGGTTTCTAAGGATAGCATCCCGCATCTCGGTTTCTGACATTTCGGCTAGAGGAGTTTTATGGCTCAGAAGAGGGCGAGTGGACTCCGATACCAAGAATAGACTATTACAATTGGTTCTGAGTTAGACAAGTGGATTTCGCAGACAACTGCAGTGAAATTTAATTTTCTACCTACTTCTTACTCGAGAGGTAGAGGTCATTCACAGTCGACACAGAACGCAGGACGAACCTGTTGACAAACCCTTGGCATGGCGGTCTCCCAGCTCACCTGAGGTTCCCCTTGGTGGACGCAGAGTTGGAAGGTTTTCGGAACGCCTGGGCCATAAAATAAAAATAAAATAAAAAGACCTCACCAGACGTCTAGGTAAACGAGTTATTGCCCAGGGTTACAGGATACTGTTTCAAAGACGTCCGCGCGGTACGTTTCTTACAGCGCGAGGTCCTAGGTGCCCGTTGCGAGCAAGAGTATTACAAACGGCAAATTCAAGGACTCCTGCATGCAAAGGGGTTTTTGTCACCAGACCCGGATCCTTAAAGAGGAATGGGCTTTATTCAAAGCTTTTGATAGTACAAAATACCTTCATATCCCGATTTAGTCCTCCCATCAAGCTTACTTAAGAGTTGCACGGGTGACTGTTCATTACCAGTTCAGGGCCCTGCCATTCGATCTCTCTAGAGCCCTGAGAATTTTTACAAACATCATTCCAATCATGGTGACAAGATTGAGACAGGGGTCACGATCATACCTTATCTGGACTATTTGCTAATCCAGGCCATCATCTCAGGAACAGCTCATACAGGATGCTCAGAGATCTCATCAATCTTTCATTCAACATGGGAGGTTTCTGACCTTCCAAACAAGCAAACCTCATGCCAACTCAAGGGATTATATCCCTAGGTCTCATCTGGGACACTGTACAATTGAGAGTATTCCTACCAGTGAACAAGATCCAGGACCCACTGAGGTTAGTGGCTCCGGTTCTAAGGGCACAGACGGTTTCTCTACACCTCTATAGGTAACTTCTCGGGAAGATAGTGGCGTCATTCGACGCTTTCCAATATGGCAGACTTCATTCCCGGCAATTCCAGATAGCCATCATTGCTCAGAGCAGGTTCGCACTGGTTTCTAACTATACGAATCCGACTTCCACCGCAAACCTCCTTGGTCTGGTGGTTGTTACACAAACATCTCAAAGCAGGCAGGAGAGTCAGCATTTGGGTTTAAAGGAACCTGACACGGACGCCAGTCTCAGAGGTTGGGGTGCTGTCCTAGAGGAACAAATTCCTCACGGTTTGCAGAATCAGGATGGAGTAAATCCAGTCGGCTATTGCAGGGAGAGTTCATGGTATCCATGGACATAGAAGATGGAGGTCACAGGAGAGCGACCTTACCCATAAACAGGTTCAAACTGAGCGCAGTTTACAATGCACTTTTCATAGCCAAAGACCTAGTCATGGGTCAACACTAAGGATACAGTCGAACAATGTCAGGACGACGGCTTACATAAACCGTCGAGGGGGTTCAAAAGAGAAATATGGCATTAGAGGTAGCCTCAAAGATCTTGTTGTGGGCAGAAAAGCGAAACATCATCCTCTCGGCAGTGTTCATTCCAGGTGTGGAGAACTGGGAAGCTGATTATCTCAGTCGCCAGGACATGCATCCGGGAGACTGGTGCCTACATCCGCGGATTTTCGACATGGTGGGGAGGAGATGGGGTCTACCTCAAGTCGACCTAATAGCGTCTCTGTTAAGCCGTCCCCTGCCCAGATATGTGTCCAGGACAATAGATCTAGCAGCAGGAGTGGACGCATTGACACTTCCTTGGTGTTACAGGAGGGTTTACATTTTTCCTTTTTTTTTTTTTTTTTCACCCTCATACCCAGGTTTCTGAAATGGTTGAAACGAGGTCGAGTGTGGACGATTCTAATCGTACCAGATTGGACCTGCAGGAGTTGGTACTCAGACCTGCGAGGGTTACTAGCAGAAGTTTATGGGCGGTTACCTCGGAGAGAGAAGAACTGCTATCTCAGAGACTGTTCCACTACCCAGACCTGAACAGGCTGAGTTTAACAGCGTAGCTATTGAAACCCGGCTCTTAAGGAACAGAGGGATACCAAGAACGTCCATTCCTACGATGATTACCGCTAGGGAGCCGGACACAGTCATGCACTATTTCAGGTTTCGGAAGAGGTACAGAGACTGGTGTCAGGAACGTGGGTGGAATTCGACGAACTTCAACTACTACGGTCTTTTACTCTTCTTTCAGGCCGGTCTGGATGTAAGACTGAGGCTGGGCTCTCTGAGGGTTCAAATATCTGCTCTCTCCATCCTTTTTCAACAGCGGTTGGCATCCTTGCCAGAGGTTCACTCCTTTTTACAGGGGGTTCTGAGGATACCACCCCCTTTTCACCGTCCTACTGCACCATGGGACTTACATTTGGTGTTGGAATTTCTGAGATCACCAACTTCTGAGCGTTCGCAAGAACAGACCTGAACTATCTCTCTTGTACGGTCACATTATTGCTTGCCTTGGCTTCGGCCAGGCGGACTTCTGAGTTGGGAGCCTTATCGTGTAAGAGTCCCTTTTTAATTTTTCATGAGGATAGGGCAGAACTCCGTACAGGAGCAGATTTCTTTCCTAAGGTTGTTTTGGGGTTTCATGTAACCCAGCCAATTGGGGTCCCGTCTTTCCAGGGTCTCGCAGATGGGGACGTGTCCTTGGCTGTTGTCCGAGTTTCACGGGTATACGTATGAATTGCGTCGTCCTTCGGATAGTCGGACCTTTTAGGGTTGGCCAACATCTAGGCACTCTTTGTCTAGATGGATTAGACTTACCATTCGACAAGCTTATGATTCCTGTGGCAAGCAGGTTCCGGTTCAGAAGGGTGCTCATACCACCGGATCAGTGGGTGCCTCCTGGGCGGCTGCCAGAGGTGTTTCCACTACTCAACTTTGCACAGCGACGACGTGGTCTTCAGCCCACACGTTCGCGAACTTTTCTAAGTTTGACGCCTTCGCGTCTGACGACTAAGTTCGGACGTTTAGTTTTGCAGGTCACCGACAGCACTCCCACCCTGGGGGATAACTTTGGGACGTCCCCTAATGTCTAAGAATGCTCCAGTGTCCCCTAGTGGATGAAAGAGAAAAGAGGATTTTGGTACTTACCGATAAATCCATTTCTCTGAATCCTCTAGGGGACACTGGACGCCCACCTCTGTGCTGTCAACCTGCTGTGTTCAAATTTCTTGTTCAAACAGTTCGTACACACGAGTACGAGTTTATTGGATGCTGTTTGATGGGTTGTACGGTTTGGTTCCTCGCCTTGTGCTATTGTCATGTCCTATTCTCTCAGTCAAATTTTTCAAACTGAGGGAGGAGGGATGTGAAGGGGGAGGAGCCGGCTGTGCAGACAATGCTAATTTTACATTGTGCCACACCTCCGGTTGCAAGCTTCACACCCCTATTGTCTAAGAATGCTCCAGTGTCCCCTAGAGGATTCAGAGAAATGGATTTATCGGTAAGTACCAAAATTCTCTTTCTGGCCATTTGTCAGAGAATATGAATGATAACTCACAAACTTTTCTTTCACTCATGGTTAGTGGTTGGGTGAAGCCATTTATTGTCAAACAAATGTGTTTACTCTTTTTAAATCCTAATGACAACAGAAACTACCCAAATGACCCTGATCAAAAGTTTACATACCCTGGAGATTTTGGCCTGATAACATGCACACAAGTTGACACAAACGGGTTTGAATGGCTACTAAAGGTAACCATCCTCACCTGTGATCTGTTTGCTTGTAATCAGCGTGTGTGTATAAAAGGTCAGTGAGTTTCTGGACTCCTGAAAGACCCTTGCATCTTTCATCCAGTGCTGCACTGACGTGTCTGGATTCTGAGTCATGGGGAAAGCAATAGAATTGTCAAAGGATCTGCGGGAAAATGTAATTGAACTGTATAAAACAGGAAAGGGATATAAAAAGATATCCAAGCAATTGAGAATGCCAATCAGCAGTGTTCAAACTCGAATTAAGAAGTGGAAAATGAGGGATTCTATTGAAACCAAATCACGGTCAGGTAGACCAACAAAAATTTCAACCACAACTGCCAGGAAAATTGTTCGGGATGCAAAGAAAAATCTACAAATAACTTCAGCTAAAATACAGGACTCTCTGAAAAAAGGGGTGTGGTTATTTCAAGATGCACAATAAGGAGGCATTTGAAGAAAAATGGGCTGCATGGTCGAGTCGCCAGAAGAAAGCCGTTACTACGCAAATGCCGCAAAGCATCCCACTTACAATACTCCAAACAGCACAGAGACAAACCTCAAAACTTCTAGAACAAAGTCATTTAGAGTGATGAGACCAAAATTGAACTTTTTGGCCACAACCATAAACATTACATTTGGAGAGGAGTCAACAAGACCTATGCTGAAAGGTACACCATTCCTACTGTGAAACACGGAGGTGGATCGCTGATGTTTTGGGGATGTGTGAGCTACAAAGGCACTGGAAACTTGGTCAAAATTGATTGCAAGATGAATGCAGCATGTTATCAGAAAATACTGGAGGTAAATTTGCACTCATCAGCTCGGAAGCTGCGCATGGGACGTACTTGGACGTTCCAACATGACAATGATCCAAAACACAAGGCCAAGTCGACCTGTCATTGGCTACAGCAGAATAAAGTGAAGGTTCTGGAGTGGCCATCTCAGTCTCCTGACCTCAATATCATTGAGCCACTCTGTGGAGATCTCAAACGTGCAGTTCATGCAAGACAGCCCAAGAATTTTCAGGAACTGGAGTCTTTTTGCCAAGAAGAATGGGCAGCTTTACCATCTGAGAAAATAAAGAGCCTCATCCACAACTACCACAAAAGACTTCAAGCTGTCATTGATGTTAAAGGGGGCAATACACGGTATTTAGAACTGGGGTATGTAAACTTTTGATCATGGTATTTGGGTAGTTTCTGTTGTCATTATGATTTAAAAAGAGTAAACACAGTTGTTTGACAATAAATGGCTTCACCCAACCACTAACCATGAGTGAAAGAAAAGTTTGTGAGTTATCATTCATATTCTCTGACAAATGGCCAGAAAATCACAAATTCTACTAGGGTATGTAAACTTGTGAGCACAACTGAGTGTATATGTGTGTGTGTGTATATATGTATATATATATATATATATATATATATATATAGTATTGCACAGTTCTTATCAAATACATATATTCTACTGTTACAGTCACATAATACCAAGTTCTATCCACAGGTATTGTTTTTTGTCTGGCTTCATCATTCTATAATAGCACTGTTGCATTTATCTCATAATGTCTAACAGAGCAGTAAATCAGTGGAAGCTGCTGCATCATACAAAGCATGCTCCAAGGATTTACCAGAGAGGGAAGTGTTGTATGATGGTCTGTGTATTCTGCATCTACTCAGGAGCCACCCTGGGCTGCGTTCACCACCCTGCTGGGTACTGTGGTGGAACGCCTAGTGCCCCCTATGGGACCACCGGTGCCACTACCACCACAAATTGTCCCTATGGTTAATCCGCCTTGGGCAGAAAATTTGTCTAACCAACTGCAGCAACTGAATCAGTCTCTGGTTAGACAGAAATCTACCACAGGTCACTCCGTGTCCCTGGGTCTTCTAAGCGGGCTGCTTCCTAGTCACATTCCACAAACCTCTCTGATGTTTCATTTGAAGAGGAAGGGGAGCATACAGTCCTGTCGGACGCTGAATCCTGAGTTACTGATGAGGATTCGCCCTTGTAAATTGATGTCCCTGCTTTAGTGGTTGCTGTTAAGTATATCCTACAAATCACTTATGAAGATTCCACTACTGTGGCAAAGAAAACTGATACAGGTTTAATCACCTTTTGTTGTTTAAACGTATTACCCCATTCTAATCATTTACCGGACATCAGACTGGTTCCCTTGTCTAATCCAGGGAAGAAATTTCCGCTGCCTAAACGGGCCTTGGCTCGCTATCCTCTCCCTGCAGAGCTGTATAACAAATGGGGGACTCCACCCCCGGAGGATTCTCACGTCACCTGCTTCGTGGTGTCGCACACACTGCCCATTACCACTGTCACTTCACTGAAAGAACCAACAGGTAAATGTGTGGAGGGACGCCCGAAATCTATTTGCTCCCTTACAGGAGCTATTCATAGACCCCCACTATAGCTGCCTCTTGGGCTGCAAAAGGTATTGAGGCATTGGTTTAGGCGTTAGAGGGAGAGCTGTCTGAGGATATTTCTGGTAATGCCAGAAAATACCTGTCTCGCATTACCACCGCCGCATATTACATTCAGGAGGCATCCTCTGAGGCAGGAGCATTGGCAGCCAAGGCGTCGACCACGCCTGTCCTGGCTCGCCGCATACTGTGGTTAAGGTCATGAAAAGTTAACCTGGACTCCAAAAAGACCTTGGAGGTACTCCCCTTTACTGGGGACATTTTGTTTGGGGAAGACCTAAATAAAATTGTCTGAATTAGCAGCCTCTAAGATTGCTTTTCTTCCAACTGCTAATCCTTCGGCACAGACGGCAAAAGGTACCATTTTTCGTTCCTTTCGGCCTCAAGGGAAAGTAAAAGGTCAATCATACCCGAGATTATCTTATGCTCCCAAAACCACAAAGCCCAAGGCGAAACAATCCTGGGCAGCCGTCAGCCTGCTTCAAAACATGACAAGCATGTTGCATGACAGGGCAGGCCTACCCCTGGGGGACCCCAAGGTGGGAGGCTGACTTCTACAGTACGCCCAGGTCTGGTTAAAGACCACTTCAGATGCAAGGGTACTGGAAGTTGTCTCTCACGGGTACGCTGTCTCCTTCAAGAGAAGTCCTCCTAGCTCTGCACTACGGCTCTCCCTTCGGATCCGTTAAAGGCGCAAGCTCTACAAACGGTTGTGAGTAAACTCCTGAGTACAGGAGTTGTTGTGGTTGTGCCGGTACCTCAGTCCCAGAGAGGCAGAGGTTACTACTTGACCCTGTTTCTGGACCCGAAACCCAATGGGTCCTTCCGGCATGTCCAATCGCTGCTCTCGATTGTGTTGGCTATGGAACTCTGAGACTATATGGTATCCCTGGATATACAGGATGCATATCTGCATATACCTATTGCCATATCGCATCAGCAGTTCCTGCGGTTTGCTATTGGCAACTTTCACTACCAATTCCAGGCTCTGCCATTTGGACTGGCTACGGCTCCTCGGATCTTCACCAAGGTCATGGCCGTGATGACGCCCCATCTCCGTCGCCAGGGAGTCAGATTCCTGCCGTACCTAGATGACCTGCTGATTCTGGGGAATTCCCAAAGTCCTCAGTCATCTGCAACTGACGGTGACCTTCCTGCAAGCCCATGGGTGGCCAATCAATTGGAAAAAGTCCTCACTGTTCCCAGCTCAGAGCATGGTGCACCTGGGGGCACTATTGGACACACACAATCAGAGACTGTTTCTGTTTCCAGACAAAGTCCTGAAGCTTCAGGACAGGTTAAGATGCTGCCCTCATCTCCCCAGAGTGTCGATACACTTGGTGATGCAAGTACTTGGCCTGATGGTGTCTGCATTCGACATGGTAGAGTATGCTCAATTTCATTCCTGCTCACTACAATGGTTAATCCTTTCCAAGTGGGATGGCCTAACTCATTGGATCAGATCTCAAATGATCTCTTTGACTACGGAGGTTCCTCTGTCGCTGACCTGGTGGCTCCAGGACCAGCAGTTGAGCAGGGGCCGTCCTTTCTGGATCCCCGACTGGGTCCTGCTGAAACGGAAGCCAGTCTGAGGAGATGGGGAGCGGTATTAGAGCAACACACTCTCTTTTCAGGGTCGTTGGACCAAGGAGGAATCACTCCTCCCGATAAACATTATGGAGCTGAGGGCAGTGTTCAACGCACTATCTCTTGCTCTGCCTCTGGTTCAGAACAGGCATGTTCAAGTACGGTCAGACAACGCCACCACGGTGGCATACATAAAACATTGAGGCGGGACTCGAAGCCGCATTACAATAATGGCGTTCCCCCCAACAAAGGATTTTTGACACTTCCATCTGCCAGCCATATCAGCAGTGTTCATTCTGGGCGTCCTAAACTAGGAAGCAGACTTCCTCAGTCGCCAGAACGTGCACGCCGGAGAGTGGAGTCTTCATCCTGAAGTCTTTCAACACTTAGTGGACAGGTGGGGCATACTGGACGTAGACCTCATGGCGTCTTGACATAATTACAGGGTTCCGGTCTTTGGATCTCGGACCAGAGATCCTCAGGCAGCGTTAGTGGATGCATTGGCAGTTCCGTGGACCTTTCGGCTGCCCTACGTATTCCATCCGGTATAAACAAACTAGAGAGAAAAAAGTATTCCGTATTAGGGCACACTCAAGGCAAATACACTAATATATCCTAAAAGTCGACGCCCCTTAGGGGAGAGGACCAAAAATTGATTAAAATATAACTTTTATTGGTTTATATTAAAGCTTACGAAATATGTGCAAGCGAAAAAATAATAACGATAATGAAAAAATAATAAAAAATGTTTTAATTGTGCAGACTTAATGTGATATTAAAAAGCTGAACCACTGTAGATGTGTGCGTTGTTAATTCTTCCAATGAAAAAAGTGTGTATCACTTAGTTCTGTGGTTGCATCAAATATTGCTACCGCTATTGCAATACTGTAGCTGCTTATGAGAGGGATAGTATTTGTATCAATTTCACTGTGATGGTCTTATTTTTAAATGCCTACTACACCTCACACACAAACATAAATCTTTCTAACGTCTAAATGTCATAGAGGCATAGTACACGCCTATCTCCTAGCATAATGTTGTATACCACAATTAAGTATCGTATTGATGAATATTTGGAAACACACACATAGGAAGTATTAATAATATGCTGCTAAATAAGATTCATTCATGAAAAATAGTAAAAGTATAATTATTGTACATAATAGTCCTTTATATATATGATTTTATATGTCCCCATCAGTATCCATAATTGGAGATCAATATTTTATATAGGGGGTATTCCCTCCGGTGTCACTCCTGCCCAAGGTCCTACAGAAGTTCAAACAAGAAGGGGGAATGCTACTTCTAGTCGCTCCAGCGTGGTCCAGACAGCATGCTCCACAGTTTCTATTCCCACTCTGAGTGCAGTGGACACCCACGAGTGGGAATAGACTCTGTCGGCCTGCTTTTTGAGCACTCTGGATTCCCGCATCGGCATGGTGACCACCAGGATCCCGAACGCCGGTCACATGACTGCATCCCCTGAGAACTTATCCTGGATCCTGTGTGTTTTTATGCAAAAATGGGCACGAATAAAACAATTACCCCGGGGGGAAAAATTGCGGTAAAACAGGAATTTTTTACCGTGAGAACTTGACTTACCTTCCTTAATCTGGCACACACAGAGTACAGGTTGTAAATAAGTATATAGCTGTTGAGCAGTGTAAAATGGTGACCCATCTTTATGGAAGCAGTTTCTAGTGGTGTATAATGCTTTTGTTTTCAGTGTTTGCGGAAAACAAGCGCGCCAACAAAATGCGTGCAAATTTTATTCACTGAAATTTTAAACCTAACCTGCCATTTTGTTTTTCAGATTGATTCCTGTTGCAATGGTTGGCTTCAAAGAACTGCTCAGAAGACTTAAAGTTCAGGATCAGATGACAAAACAGCACCAGTCCAGACTAGATGTAAGATATAATTTTGCAGTTCTCATCAGTACTTGAGGGATAATTGAAAATGTCTGTATGTTATTTCATTGCTGTGCTCTTCTTCTAGATTATATCTGATGACATAAGTGAATTGCAAAAAAATCAGGCTACAACAATGGCTAAAATTGCGCAGTACAAACGCAAATTAATGGAGCTTTCCCACAAAGTTCTACAGGTAAAAGTTTTTTGTGGTTTTTTTATTTTATGTTTTAAGCATGCTTTAATCTGTGGTGCATTCAGATGAAATTTGTGTGTTTTGTGCAGCCACTATTATTTGTAAAGGTCCATACACACGGAGTGATATAGCTGAGCGATTTTGACTATATAGTCAAAATCACTCGGAAAGTTAGTGCATATCGCTCTGTGTGTACACATCCAGCGATAGCGGTGCGCGTCCCCGCCAGGTCGGTATCGCTGCTAAAAATAGACTGCAGGCAAGTCAATTTTGGCTAGGTCGCTGGGGGGGGGGGGGGGGGGGAAAGCATCACCTTGCTTAAATGAGTTGGCCAAAATCGCTGGTAAAGTTAGACAAAATCACCTACTGCCAGTTCAAGGGAAAACGCTCAGTCAAAATCTCATAGACAAAATCTCTCCATGTGTATGCACCTTTAGGGGTATATTCAATTAGCAGTGATAACGGACTTTTCACGTGAAAAAACGGACTTCACGTGAAACGCAATTACAGCCTATTCAATTTTCCGTGAAAACTTATCGGTGATAATTTTCTTTTTCATCCACTAGGGGTCACTGGAGTACTCTTGGGATATGGACGGCGTAGCAGAAACAAAGGCACTGAATATTTAAATTTAGAACTCTCCACCCCTCCATATCCCAGAGTACCTCAGTGTACGACCTCAGTGTTTTTTCTGTGCTCAAAGCACTAACATCGGCTTGTGGGAGTTCCCACACTTTGTGGAAGATTTTATTAATTTTTCATTTTTACTTTTTATTTTTTAATTATTTTTTTCAATAGCACATCCCTTCCCAGTTTCAAGAAAAACATGGGTCCGGGATAGTGCCGCTGCACGGACAGCGCATGGCGTGTCGGTCCTCACAAAGAGCACCCTCACAGCCACAGGCAGCCCACTGCTCCTGCAACAGCTGGACGGAGCTTATACATAGAAGCCCCGTCGCAGCCATGACTAAGATGACTTGAAAGCTGGACGGAGCTTACACATAGAAGCCCCGTCGCAGCCATGACTGGACAGCTGGACGGAGCTTACACCTAAGAAGCCCCGTCGCAGCCAGGATCGGAAAATACAGAGCAAGGTAGGCTGGGGAACGGGGCGGGCAGCGCAGGCTGCCGCCCCGCTAGGTGGGTCAGTTTTGATGCCGCGTCCGCCGCTCATAGTCCGCCCGCCACAGCGCCCAGCCGCTACGTCTGAGAGTCGCTCCATACGGCAGCGCTACGTCCGCCCGTCCCAGCCGCTCCGTCCGGCCGCCCAGCACCATCCACCCGCAGACGCTCACTCAGTTCCCAGCGCTAACAGGGTGACAACCGGGCCGCCGCTCCGTCCGGCCGCCCAGCACCATCCACCCGCAGAGTTGCCAGCGCTAAGAGGCTACAAGAAGGCCTCCCTGCAAGTCTTCCCGGGCTTCCCGCGGAGACACAGCGTTACAGGGGGGAAGGGGGGCGGTGGAATCTGGCGGATCACAGCGGCAAGGGTATGTAAAATACCTATATGAAGCAGCCACAGTTTATGTATATGCAGCTATATATATAGGACAGGTATTCATTATCACTGTAAATAATGCAGACATGTATTGTAACCTGTCCTGTGATAGGCTATTGAGCCTATATTAATGTTTGTGATTATCACTGTATAATAGGCTATTGAGCCTATATTGTCTGTGATTATCACTGTATAATAGGCTATTGAGCCTATATTAATGCTGTATAATAGGCTATTGAGCCTATATTAATGTCTGTAATTATCATAGGCTATTGAGCCTATATATATATTTATTCATAGAGCATGTGTTGTACCCTGCCTGTGATTATCACTGTATAATAGGCTATATTAACACTGAAACAATTGTAACTTGCTCTGTGATTATCAGGGTCAGCATGGCAAAGGGGCCATTTTAACCATGCTTCCTGTTGTTTTACAGTTTGTAATTCCGGAACATTCCTGCCCTACATCTCTAAGCCACCAGAGGCGCAGGGGTGTTAGTGGGAATTTGGTTCGGGTTTCACATAGGCTGCCCATGTGAACTGCTTTTCAGCATAAAGATATGCTTTTCAGCAATAAATATATATATATGACACATAATAACTTCACTAAGTCGTGCAAGTGCGTGTCTGTCTGCATAGGGAGTAAGGCTCCAGCGCAGACTAAAAATAATTTTAAAGATCCTATGTTAAGCATTGGCAATTCAAATTAAACTCCGCTCGACAGGAGCGGTAACATCGGAGTCTCGGAAGTTACTCCGCCAGCTCTAACGAAGGACAGTCTTTCCAAAGGGCCAATTTCCCTTTGGGTACCAGGGTGTTTATTTAACTGGTCTTATAATTTAATGCACGATTCTATGTCAAATCTCACAGCGATAACTACGAGTGAGAAGGGTACATTAGACCAGCACTCAGATAGTGCGGGGTTTTTGACAACCATGCATTGCTAAAACCCAGTGAGTCAATGTCTCCATTTTTAGAGACTGAGTAGACTCTAACCACTATTTAATCGTTTCCACATCTAAATGACGCGATCCGCCATTGGTGAATTCGTCTATGTCAAACATTATAAAGACCCAAGATACATTTGGGTCACTAGACTCTATGTATGGAAACAATGACGATCACTGTTAATGAGAAGCTGCAGAGTATATCTGTAAAGCTTCTGCTAACGCCGGTTACTTCGATTCTCACTTTTCATCGTCGCTAGTTTCAGCACGACAAGGCCAGAGCTTGTTTGGTCCTAAATTTGATATTCAGCCATTACCGCATCCAGTATCAAAACGGAAATACTTGTGCCGGCGTTTAATCCCTTTAGACTTCAGTCTTTTCAAGGCGGTGGTACAAAAACAGTCACGCCTTGTAACGACAGGACGCTACAGTCAACAAGCCAGTGGCATCAATTTATGGATGTCTCCGCTATTTACAGATTAAAGGACAAGACTGCCTCTGTCGAACGTTTTGGCAGGTTGCCATTTAGTCTCTGCTGGTTTCAGCTGTTTTTATTTCCAGGCATAGTACACCAACAGAGTCAGGGTTACTTATTCCCCTCTGTTTGGGGTAACAAAACCAGACAGCTCCGTCGCAGTCTCAATCAGCAAGTCACTTACTGCAGTTTGAAAATGGATTTTCTGCGGTTAGTATTTGCATATTTGGAGCCACAAAATTGCATAATTGCACTTGATCTTCACAATACGTATTTACCCATTCCGGTTTGGTCACCGCATCACAGGTTCTAGCGTTTGCAAAACGCCACAACCATTAACCATTTCAGGTTCTACCATTTGGCTTCTTGTCAACGCCTCGGGTATTTACCAAAGTGATGTTGGTGAGGATAGCTCATCTCAGAGCCCTGCCAGTGACAATCGTTCCATACTTAGACGATCTGCTCATAAGAACTCTGTCTCAACAGAGTTCCTCTTACTTGCGCTACTAATGTATACTACGGTGGCAGGTCAAGTTCAAAAACAATCGCATCTAATTCCGTCTGAACGACGTCAATTCCTAGGTAAGATTATAAATACGGTAAATCAAAGACATTTACCTACTACACCAGCAAGAACAAATATACCATCTAGTAATTAGTGCAAAAGCCACGCACACTAGCGGTACATTGGTGTATTCGCCTGTTAGGAATAATGATGTGTTTTCAAAGCGCTTTAGTTCGCCGGGCTTCACTCGCGTTTCCCACAGAGGGGCGAGGGTGTATATACTCTGGACGAGAGTCTCAGAGGTTCAGGAGTTGTAGTTAAAAAAGATCAGCGACAGGGGTTCTAAAACGGATCACGACAGATTGCTGTCGATAAATGTCCTGGAACTCCGTGCAATTTACAATGCACTACATGCTTCGCTTTCAGTCCGACCAAGTGCAGTCAGACAACGCAACGGGAGTTGCATACACAACAACCAGGGAGGACCAAGAAGCCGCATGGCAATGCGGCAGGTAGCTCGAATCCTCAATTGCCCAGAACACCATTATGTGATGTTGTCGACGGGGTTCATTCCGCGAGTGGACATCTGTTAGACAGATGATCTCACCCGTCGGGATTTATATCCTGAAAACTGGGCATTAAATCCAGAGGTGTTTCATATGTGAATCCACAGGTGGGGTTACCCTCAGGTATACATGAGGGCATCTCGCCACAATTACAAACGCTCAGTATGTGTACAGAACAACAGATCACAAGGGCAGTGGCGGTGGAGGTTCTCACATTCGTGTGGTCATACAGCCTCGTGTATCTGGCTCCACCATTTTCCGCTGCTCTCTCCGTTGCTAAAACGGATCATAAGACCGTTCGTCACAGTCATACTAGTGATATCTCATGGGTTTCGGAGAGCTTGCTTCTCGAATCTCCAAGGAATACTTGCACACGATCTTGGCCCGCTCATAATACGTCCAACCTGTTACAACAGGGACCGTTCTTTTACCCCTATTTACCTATGTACCGCGGCTGCGGTTGACGGGGTGGGGGTTCAGACCGCCCTCTTAAGAAAAGAAATAGGGCATTACAGTATCGGTTATACCAACCATGTTACGAGCTAGGAAGCCGCTTACGGCAGCTCATTATTACAAAATTTGGTGTGCCTATATAGGTGGGTGTGAAGCTCGGAAGTTTCCGACATCATCTTTCAAGTTACCCGTATTCTGTTATTTTACAGACGGGGTGGGATGGAGAACTGCGTTTATCTGCACTGAGGGTGCAGGTATCTGTGTGGTCAAGTTATTTTCAAAGACGTTTGACTCTATTGCGTCGGTGTACACCTTTTCTACAAGGTGTCATCAAATGCAGCCTCCATTTATCCCACCTACAGCGCCATGCGACTTGAGGCTGGGTTCAGATTTCTTACAGTTTTCATATTTTGAACCCTTACAACAAATGGGGATTAAGTTTCTCACTCGGAAAACGTTTTCTTCTAGCCTTAGCTTCGGCAAGGGTTTTGTTTTCATATTTGGGTGCCTTGTATTCCAAGCCACAGTATTTGAGTTTTCTCATGACAAAGCAGAACTTCGGACGAATTCCGATTTCTTATTCTTCACATCAATAAACCAATAGTGGTTCCTGTGTTGACAGCAGATTCTAGAATTCTCAATGTGGTACACGCATTACGCGTCTATATGTCCCGAACGTCTACAGTACGTAATACGGATACGTTGTTTGTTCTCTATGATGCGGCCAACTGGGGTTAGCCAGTTTCTCAGCAGACATTATCCAGTTGGATAAAAATGACTACAAGTCAGGCTTACTTTAAGGCTAAGTTACAGTCGCCTTCGTCAGTAATAGCTCATTCCACAGGTTCTGTGGGAATGTCAGGACCAGCTGGTCGTGGAGCGTCTACGACGCGGCTACATAGCCTTCAGTGCACACGTTTGTGCGCGTTTACACGTTATTAAACGGTTGCGGCATCAGCATCTAGCTTTGGCTGCCTACTGTTACAAGTGTCAAACAGCTCTCCCGCCCACGAGGGAAGCTTTGGTACGTCCCAAGAGTACTCCAGTGACCCCTAGTGGATGAAAAAGAAAATAGGATTTTGGTACTTACCAGGTAAATCCTTTTCTTTGAATCCATAGGGGGCACTGGACGCCCACCCAGAGCAGTTTTACCTGGGTTGTTTTAAGCTCAGAGGATCTTAGGGTAACACATTTTACCTGGTTTGTATTAAGCTCAGAGGAGCTTATGGTAACACATTTTCACCGATTGGTTCAAATTATAAAGGTCTATCGGTTATGGTGTCAACTGTTTAGTTGACAGTAACGTTATGGGTCAACTTTGTTGTTGTCCGTTATGTTATAGGAATTCTCCATTGTCAACCTCTCTATAGTAGTTCGCTCAGTAAAAACACTGAGGTTACAATTGTTTCAGTGTTAATATAGCCTATTATACAGTGATAATCACAGGCAGGGTACAACACATGCTCTATGAATAAATATATATATAGGCTCAATAGCCTATGATAATTACAGACATTAATATAGGCTCAATAGCCTATTATACAGCATTAATATAGGCTCAATAGCCTATTATACAGTGATAATCACAGACAATATAGGCTCAATAGCCTATTATACAGTGATAATCACAAACATTAATATAGGCTCAATAGCCTATCACAGGACAGGTTACAATACATGTCTGCATTATTTACAGTGATAATGAATACCTGTCCTATATATATAGCTGCATATACATAAACTGTGGCTGCTTCATATAGGTATTTTACATACCCTTGCCGCTGTGATCCGCCAGATTCCACCGCCCCCCTTCCCCCCTGTAACGCTGTGTCTCCGCGGGAAGCCCGGGAAGACTTGCAGGGAGGCCTTCTTGTAGCCTCTTAGCGCTGGCAACTCTGCGGGTGGATGGTGCTGGGCGGCCGGACGGAGCGGCGGCCCGGTTGTCACCCTGTTAGCGCTGGGAACTGAGTGAGCGTCTGCGGGTGGATGGTGCTGGGCGGCCGGACGGAGCGGCTGGGACAGGCGGACGTAGCGCTGCCGTATGGAGCGACTCTCAGACGTAGCGGCTGGGCGCTGTGGCGGGCGGACTATGAGCGGCGGACGCGGCATCAAAACTGACCCACCTAGCGGGGCGGCAGCCTGCGCTGCCCGCCCCGTTCCCCAGCCTACCTTGCTCTGTATTTTCCGATCCTGGCTGCGACGGGGCTTCTTAGGTGTAAGCTCCGTCCAGCTATCCAGTCATGGCTGCGACGGGGCTTCTATGTGTAAGCTCCGTCCAGCTTTCAAGTCATCTTAGTCATGGCTGCGACGGGGCTTCTATGTATAAGCTCCGTCCAGCTGTTGCAGGAGCAGTGGGCTGCCTGTGGCTGTGAGGGTGCTCTTTGTGAGGACCGACACGCCATGCGCTGTCCGTGCAGCGGCACTATCCCGGACCCATGTTTTTCTTGAAACTGGGAAGGGATGTGCTATTGAAAAAAATAATTAAAAAATAAAAAGTAAAAATGAAAAATTAATAAAATCTTCCACAAAGTGTGGGAACTCCCACAAGCCGATGTTAGTGCTTTGAGCACAGAAAAAACACTGAGGTCGTACACTGAGGTACTCTGGGATATGGAGGGGTGGAGAGTTCTAAATTTAAATATTCAGTGCCTTTGTTTCTGCTACGCCGTCCATATCCCAAGAGTACTCCAGTGCCCCCTATGGATTCAAAGAAAAGGATTTACCTGGTAAGTACCAAAATCCTATTTTTTCACTAATTTCACTTCACCTTCTCTGAAACAGGTGAAAAGTTGGGAAAAGTCACTATTTTAAGGTAAAAATGTTTGGATATGGTACAGAACTCCTGGGACACCCCCCTTAATGACTAATTAGGCACGTTGAAGTTTTTCATTATTTTTAATTGGCCAATATTGACATGTCATTTTTGGGGTGAAAAAGTAAAAAGTCATGGAAATTGGGGTTCAAGGTATGGGACAGGTATATTGGGGTGCTTTATGAGTGGGGCAGGTGTTTTTTAGGCTTGCAGATGGGAGTAATCGGTCTGTTTCCACTTTTTTTTTTAAAGTACCCTAAAATGACCCAAATATATACTTATACCCATTTTCATGTACCCAAAATTTAATGAGCGCATTTATTTTGCTCAAAAAAAAATTGCTTTCTATAATTTTTTTGCATTTTTAAAAAAATGCATATAACAGCCATTTCACACAATTTAAGTCCCCAAAAACGCTCTAATGTGATCTCTAACACACTTCTCTTCTGTTTTCCTATGTTAGTTTAGCATTTTTTGGGGTACAGGCTGATTTCCCCATTTTCACCTGCACTTTTCACTGCAAGAATTTTCACGTGAAACCCGGTCGGAATTGAATAGGTTGAAAAACGGAGCGTTTTCGCGGCAATTTTCGGCTGATTGTCGCGAAAAATTTTCGGGCGCAAAATTGCCGTGAATTTACGGATAATTGAATATCCCCCTAAGTCTTGAAAATGTAGCAGCAAAGTTTTCATTTTAGGCAAATATTTCACTTTTTTTTCACCTAGCAAGACATTTCTAGTAACTTTGCAGGATATTAGGAAACACTAAAGGATTACATTAAGTATGTTAACTTCCCTTATTTTTTTTTGTAAATTAGTTAATAGAAGGGTTGTATTTGATGTTTTGAGAAATTCACATGAGAGGCATTTACACGTTAAATACAGGTTGCATCTCCCATATCCATAATTCTGAAATACAGAAGTTTTTGAGTGTGAGTGAGGTAGCGACACCTTAGCTTTCTGATGGTTCACTGTACACAAATTTTGTTTCATACACAAAATAATTAAAATATATTGGGTGGGGTGTACTAAAGTGATAGACCCGGAAGTCAAGCAGCCGTAGCGCATCGCAAAGGACAGCTCTTATCGGGAGAGCTGTCCTTTGCGATACTAATTGCATAAGTTAGTACATAGCGATTAGTATCAATGCAATAAGTGGCGGAATGTACCACGCTCCTGCCCATTGTATGAAATGGCCTTCAGGCTGTGTTTATAAGGTGTATATGAAACATAATTGAATTTTGTGTATGTACACAACATGTTTCATGCGCACTATTTTTTAAAATATTGTATAAAATGACCTTCAGGCAATGGGGTCTATTCAGTTCAAGTCGGAATTCCTATCTTGGCAGAAAAACTGCAGTTTCCGACAATTTGAGGTTGAATCCAGATTCGACCTATTTAATCAAATTGCAGTTTATCCGACAAGTCAGAAATTCTGACTTGTCGGAAAACACGTAGATTGGCGGATTAACATGTTTTGTTGAATTCGCGGCCAAATCCGACACGTTTTAGCTTTCTTTTCGACAATGTGCATTGTCAGGAACAGCCAAAATCTGTCGATTTGGCTGCAAATTGAATACTGAAATGTTGGATCCTTTCCCTCGGAAAGGATCCGACATCAATTGAATAGACTCCAATGTGTATAATGCTGGTTACACACTGGCCGATATATTGCGGGTCCATCGTCCAGTGTGTACAGGCGATTTGTCTGTGAATGCCGTCGTTCACATACATATCGCGTCTGCTCTGCAGCACAGCCGATGACCAATATATCTACAGATCATCAGGCTGTGTGTACGGCCGGCAGTGAGTCGACCATTCCGTACACAAGCTGCACCATCTGGAGGTGATTGACTGCTCAACTGGGCAGCCACATGTAACTGCCCGCTCAGTTTGTGATGCGAGTCACGACAGCCCGGAAGTGTGCATGCACACCACACTGCCCTATCCGCCTATAGATATATCTGCAGATCCATTGATCTGCAGATATAGCTATCAGTGTGTACCCACCTTAAGATATATATAAAATTTGAAATGCATTCTGTGTGTAGTCTTTGGTCCCATTCATGAGATATTCCATTATGGTATTCTAAAACATGGAAACATTTGAAATACTTCTGGTCGTAAGCATTTTGCATATGCAACCTGTATTAGATTTTTGTCTAGAACACTATTCTAAAAAAAAAAAGGTGTTTTTTTCCCCCCCGCAATTTTAAACTCCAAGTGTATAATAAACAATATTACTTTTGAAACCACTTTACCCAGACTGTCTTTTTAGATATCATGGTAGCAGTTTTCTCCTCATAGTGACATTTGGTATCATGTCTATATATGATGATATTACCACATTGACACAACGTGTGTGTTAATGAGTTTCTGGATAAAATATCCTGTGCCTGTGATGGGTTTTAGGTTAACTTCTGATAGAAAGTATTAGCTTAAATTGTAATGCTAGAAAATGTAACCAATTGTATTCAGGGGCACATTTTTAATTTGAGAAATAAGATTTGGGGAGTTTGCAAACAGCACTGATATGGAACATCATTAATAGTTCATTATTTTAAACAGGTTTTGATAAAGCAAGAAATACAGCGGAAGAGTGGATTTGCTATACAAGCAGAAGAGGAACATTTACGTGTACAGCTGGATACTATCCAGTGTGAACTTAATGCACCCACCCAGTTCAAGGTGATTCTAGTCATTGCGTGGCTGGCGTACCATCACGAAATGTATTCTTATTGTGCTCAATGTGTATTGCCAGTATGTGTCAGTAATACTTAACAGTGGTGGATCTTAGATCTGCATGCTACTTACACATCAACAAAACCATTATTCCATTTAATGTAGTCACTGAGGTTAGTATTCTTCTGTAGGGGCTACTGGAGTTCTATAGATGTGAAATCACTTTACCTTGCCAGACTCAAGACCTGCTCCTTAATACGGTCACACAAATCTGGTCTCCTTGTGTAGCAATTTAATTTACTGAAACTGTATAAAAAGCAAAAGGAAATTAGATTTTAAAATAGGGTTATTGCCATTGACTTATAAAAATACACAGGCATTTTCTACCAAAGCGTGTGTTTATCTATTTGTGTGTAATGTAATGTACTGAACTTGGACCTCCTGTTATATTTTGTTTTACAGGGTAGACTTAATGAGCTGATGTCACAGATCAGAATGCAAAATCACTTTGGAGCAGTGAGATCAGAAGAAAAGTATTATGTAGACGGAGATCTCTTGAGAGAAATCAAGCAGGTAACGATCTGTGAGCATTGTGTAGAGCTGTAACTTTTTTTTTAATGTTGGATTATTGACGGTCTAATCTTGAATGAAATTATAGCATTTAACAACTGCACATTTAGTGGTAGCTGCAGAGTTTAACGCAAGTTGACTGTATTCTTATTCGCATTGCACAGAGGAAAAAGGATAGTTGCCCATATGTTGAGTTGTGTGCAACTGTGTGACTACACCACTCCCTATCCATGTGTTTACAATAGTTTCACAGCCTCCATCACCTGTGTGCACTTACACCATGGTGAAAGAGCTGCATCTAAAAATAGATTAACCTTTCTCTACACACAGCCCTTATAAATTGCAGTTCTGTTGTCACTCCATCGCTGAAAAATTTTGAACATGCAAATGCCCCATTATGCCCCCTCAACCACAAGTGGGGTTACAACAAAGTTCCATACAACTCTTTGCCTGCTCTCGACTCTACAGCATGCACAGTTGCATTGCACATAGTTGCCTGTTTTTGGATATGCAGCATGTACAGTTGCGTCGCCCACAGTTGCTAGCTCTGCAGTATACATAGCTGAGTCGCTGGCTCTGCAGCATGCACAGTTGTCACCCAAAGTTGCCTGATCTGCAGCATGCAGTTGCATTGCCCTTAGTTGACTTCTTTGTAGCATGCAGTTGCGTCGCCCTTAGTTGCTAGTTCTGCAGCATGCACAGTTGCATTGCACATAGGGGGTAATTCAGACCTGATCGTAGCAGCAAATTTGTTAGCGGATAGGCAAAATCATGTGCACTGCAGGGGGGGGGCAGATAGCAGAGAGAGTTAGATTTGGGTGGGTTATATTGTTTCTGTGCAGGGTAAATACTAGCTGCTTTATTTTTACACTGCAATTTAGATTTCAGTTTTAACACGCCCTACCCAAATCTAACTCTCTGCACGTTATATCTGCCCCCCCTGCAGTGTGCATGGTTTTGCCCATCTGCTAACAAACTTGCTGCAACGATAAGGTCTGAATTAGGCCCATAGATATTACTCTTTGCTCTGCAACATATCCAGTTACGTCGCCCGTAGGTGCCTTTTTTTGGCTGGGCAGCATGCATTTGGATCGCCTGCATTTGCTGGCTCTGAAGTATGTACAGTGTTACCCATAGTTGCCTTTTTTTGGCGATGCAGCATGCACAGTTGCATTGGACGTAGTTGCCTGCTCTAGACTCTGCAGCATGCACAGTTGTGTCATCCAAAGTTGCCTGCGATTGGTTGTCCAGCATGACAGAGCAATAACTTGCATGATCTGTTTCAGTATCAAACTATAGCTCTGTGTGTAATCACTATGGGGCCTATTTATCACCATCCGCATCCTGGATGCGGATGACAGGTGATAAAATCGCCCCAACTCGCACTGTGATAATTGATTTACATCGCAGGGATGTATCAATTATCGCATGCGGAACAGAGCTTGCGGTCAAGCTCTGTTCCTGCGATGCCTCTTCGCAGCATCATCGGGTATTTTTCGTAAAAAATACCCTGATGCCCTGCTGCGCATGGACTGCCCCCGCCAATTTCACCGCTACCGCTGCAGCCTGGTTGACCCTCCCCCCACGTCACGACTACCCCCCGCGCACAGCGGACCCTCCCCCAGAAGTTCAATATACTCGCCTGTCCAGGGAGCCGGTCTGCGCTGCTTCAGGAGGCTGCCGGGTCCTTCTCCTGCGCTGTGACCTCCAGTGCTGTAAAGTGCACTGCCGTTTTGCAGCGTCACTTTACTGCACCAGGGTCACAGCGCAGCATATGGGGGGCCCGGCGCCCAGCAGCGTTCAACGGAGCAGTGGACCATGGCTCCTTGGACAGGCGAGTGTGGTGTTTTTTTGTTTTGTTTTTACACTGTGATCACTTTTCTTTTTTTTTTTTATTTGGCCACATCACATTTCCCATTATAAGTATGAGGAATGCGATGTGGGTTACTAAAAAAAAGTGAATTAAAGGGTTTGGAGCAGTTTTTCATGAAAACTGCTCCAAATGCCCTTTAATACATTCAGGTGATACTAAAATAATGTTACTAAATAGACCTCTATATATGTTAACTGAATTCAGTATTCTATGCAATGGTTGACTCCACAAGAATAGGATTTTTTAAACAATCTTTTATTTTACTTAACTATGTTTTTTTTTTCTTTTGTGAATTCAGAGTGTTACTGCAGGACATGAAGATTTTTTTATTTTTGTAAAAATTTTTTTAGGTCTCATGAATTAAGTATAGTAGCGTATATTAGTCATTTGTGGGTATATACTTGAATCCTTATGTTTTTCTCTATTGTAGCACTTCAAGCAACAGCAAGAGGGCCTGAGCCATTTGATCAGTATAATCAAGGATGACCTAGAAGACATCAAACTGATTGAACAAGGCCTGAGTGACAGCATTCATATACGTGGGGGAATGTTCAGCTGACATCAGAAGCCACCAGCTCTCTTTCAGAGACATTAGTTGGGAAAGTGTAATAAAAATATTCAGGTATAATGTGGAATCCGCGAGATCCGAGATTTTGATCTTCAGGTCCACAGTCAACAATAAAGTGCTACTGTTACTGTAGAAACTGCAACATTGTTGCTTCACAATTGTTTTCTTTTATCCACTATTACATGTTACACCGATTAATGCATCAAGAATTCCATCGGCAACCTCTTTTCTAACCATCTTTTTTTTTTTTACAAATGAGCACTGACAGTAACAGCAATAGAGTGAAGCAATACTTTCATAACAGGACTGTACATTTGCTTCATTAGAGCTTCTTCCATTAGCACATTGATTTAATGGTGAAAATGAAATGTGAAAGAATAACACCCAACTGATCTTATATTGAAAGATAAATTCTGTGTTAAGACTGCTTTACATAAACACTGATTTTTAATAGTATGGAGGTCTTATTGGAAATATATAATAAATATTTTTCATACGGACACGTGTGTTGTCGTTTGTTGCTGAGCCATATTTGTCTTTTTATTATGTAGTATTGTGTTGCCTATGCTAAGAATTTCTCTGCTTTGGATTTTAAGGGTGCATGTAAGATACCAGAGCTTCTAGTAAACATCCTCTGACGAAAATACCAGCCGGTATTGAAACGCATTAGGACAACTCTGTATTGCTCCGCTGCTAACCTGCATACTCCTGCAGTCCCTGCCGGACCAGTGGTAATCAAACAGCCCGCTGATATACATAGTGCCGGATCAGCGACACTATGCATTTTATACAGCAGCCTTACATGTGATAGGAGGGTGGATGTGAGACAACCTATTTCTAGATACAGCGCCGGAGCAGCGTTAATTATATAGCCCGCCAACCCACATAGTAACCAGTTTTAACATCAGCGTGGATGACAGATATCTCCCGTATCACATCCGGTTGAGATCTCTCCACAAACACCGGAGACAGCGGGGAAGAGAGAGGCACTATAGGGAACCAGTGAGCCGCTAAACATTGGACATTTCCACCTCAAGTCCTCCGCAGTGAGGGTTAACGATCCACTCCTAGTGCTCACACTCTAGGACACCAGCCAGCTTCCCTGATCCTCTTGGTCATATCATGACTGTGAATTATCTGCACGTCGGGTAAGACTATTACACTTCTCAATGCTAAGAAATTTTGATAAATGGTATAAGTCACACAGAGCGCCACATAGGTCAACAACCAAAGGAAGGGAAAGATACAAAGAATACTTATTATCACGTCCCTCTCATATGTGTGAAATGGGTCCTTCCAAAAGTTTCTTCTACTCCCGTGTATTCAACTTATGGGGAGAAAACAGATGGTATAGCATGTGTGGTACAGTATTTTTAATTACACATAATAACATACAATTTGTGCAAAAAGCAATAGGACTTTACAGCAAAAACGTCTCAAGTGATGGCATATCACATGTGAAACATACACTTTGTGCAAATAGCAATAAAACTTCAAACAGAAGCGTCCCGAGTGCCGGAGAAAATATGGACGGGCTATGAAATTACCAGAAAGCTTTGAGAACCGGTGGAAAACAGTTCTCAATATAAGTTCTTTAATATATCACCAGTACGATCCTCCCGGGTAGGCAGTCTGGGATAGCTTCCTGGCAATCGTCAATTCCTCCACATCTCTCAGATAGAACTCCAGGGGCACTGTTCCAACAAGAGCCAACGCGTTTCAACCCTGTACTTAGGGTCTTTATCAATGCTAACCTTTAAGTCCTTTGACTAGCATCCATTAAGAACTTTGCACAAAGAGGACTGCCTCTCATTCAACCCGAACATAATTATTCTTCCAAACAAATCTGTTTAACCCCTTCAGTGGCGGGTTTTCAATTTAAAAACACACCTGGGGGGGGGGGGTTAAATTATAGTGGGAAGAAGGTGCAGGTGGAGGCGGATGATGGGGCAGGGCGAGGCGATCGCCCGCCCCAGTGCTGATTCCCGTCCCGGCCGCCTTGCAGCGCCCGGGAATCGGCATAAGCCATTTACAGCTAAGCCTGTGCCCTGGCCCATAGGAGTCCGGGGGGCCGGCTAAACTTTATAATGGAGTATGCTGATTCCCGGGAAATCAGTCGGTAGTATTCCCGGAAGATTTCTGGGCAAACCACTGACGTGGTAAATACACTTGGAAATCACAGAAGGGTCAACTGTTTAAGTGCAGGAATAACAGGAGCATTTTTATTCAACACTGACTTTTTTTATTTTGCGTAAAATACCATTTATGTTTTAATGTGTGTAATTTGGATAATACCTTGTGATGTTATCAATAAATGATTTGTGTTCTATTGTATATAATATTTCCTATGAATAATAATTTATCCAGTGGAGCGCAACACCATTTCTATTTTAATCCCATTGATTAGTGAGTCACAGAACCTCCCAGGTGACGCAGCTGAACTAGATGAATATATTAACGAAATAGGTTTCTTTTTTATATTTTCACAGAGCCTGGTGACCTGTTTTACCTTTTTGTTCTTTGGTTAAATCTAACTTCTAGTAAAGACACTGGTAGTAGTAGAGAAGAAGCCTCTTACAAACTTGGTACACCAGAACTGAGATTTGCTGGGCCCTACTGTAAATCAATTAAGTGTTTTATTTCTTAATGGAAAGTGTTCTAGATCTACTGTATGTGAGAGAATGATTGATTAAAAAAGGATTTTAATAACCTACCGGTAAATCCTTTTCTCGTAGTCCGTAGAGTATGCTTGGGTCCATTTTAGTACCATGGGGTATAAAAGGTTCCGCAGGAGCCTTCGGCACTTTAAGAGTTTTCAACAGTGTGAACTGGCTCCTCCCTCTATGCCCCTCCTCCAGACCTCAGTATAGGAGCTGTGCCCGAGGAGACGGACAACTTTGAGAGAAGAATTAACAGTAACTAGTGGCGAGATTCACACCATACCAAAAAACATGTCGCCTAACATGGCCTTTAACATAACCCATGCTAACGTGCATGCATAATCGTAACAACTGCTGTAAAACATCTTAACACATGAGAACCTGTGTAAAAAGATAAAACGTAATTTGCAGGAAAAATGAGCATTTGGCGGGCGCCCAGCATCCTCTACAGACTACGAGAAAAGGATTTACGGTAGGTTATTAAAATCCTATTTTCTCTAACGTCCTAAGTGGATGCTGGGGACTCCGTAAGGACCATGGGGAATAGCGGCTCCGCAGGAGACTGGGCACAAAAGTAAAGCTTTAGAACTACCTGGTGTGCACTGGCTCCTCCCCCTATGACCCTCCTCCAAGCCTCAGATTTTTGTGCCCGAACGAGAAGGGTGCACACTAGGTGGCTCTCCTGAGCTGCTTAGTGAAAAGTTTAGTTTTAGGTTTTTTATTTTCAGTGAGACCTGCTGGCAACAGGCTCACTGCATCGAGGGACTAAGGGGAGAAGAAGCGAACTCACCTGCGTGCAGAGTGGATTGGGCTTCTTAGGCTACTGGACATTAGCTCCAGAGGGACGATCACAGGCCCAGCCATGGATGGGTCCCAGAGCCGCGCCGCCGGCCCCCTTACAGAGCCAGAAGACAGAAGAGGTCCGGAAAATCGGCGGCAGAAGATGTCCTGTCTTCAACAAGGTAGCGCACAGCACTGCAGCTGTGCGCCATTGCTCTCAGCACACTTCACACTCCGGTCACTGAGGGTGCAGGGCGCTGGGGGGGGGGCGCCCTGAGACGCAATAAAAACACCTTGGATGGCAAAAAATGCATCACATATAGCTCCTGGGCTATATGGATGAATTTAACCCCTGCCAGAATACATAGAAAAACGGGAGATAAGGCCGCCGATAAGGGGGCGGAGCCTATCTCCTCAGCACACTGGCGCCATTTTCCCTCACAGCTCCGTTGGAGGGAAGCTCCCTGGCTCTCCCCTGCAGTCACTACACTACAGAAAGGGTTAAAAAAGAGAGGGGGGGCACTAATTACGCGCAGTATTAAAGATACAGCAGCTATAAGCGGAAAAACACTTATATAAGGTTATCCCTGTATATATATAGCGCTCTGGTGTGTGCTGGCAAACTCTCCCTCTGTCTCCCCAAAGGGCTAGTGGGGTCCTGTCCTCTATCAGAGCATTCCCTGTGTGTGTGCTGTATGTCGGTACGTTTGTGTCGACATGTATGAGGAGAAAAATGATGTGGAGACGGAGTAGATTGCCTGTAATAGTGATGTCACCCCCTAGGGGGTCGACACCTGAGTGGATGAACTGTTGGAAGGAATTACGTAACAGTGTCAGCTCTGTATAAAAGACAGTGGTTGACATGAGACAGCCGGCTACTCAGCTTGTGCCTGTCCAGACGTCTCATAGGCCGTCAGGGGCTCTAAAGCGCCGTTACCTCAGATGGCAGATATAGACGCCGACACGGATACTGACTCCAGTGTCGACGGTGAAGAGACAAATGTGACTTCCAGTAGGGCCACACGTTACATGATTGAGGCAATGAAAAATGTTTTACACATTTCTGATAATACGAGTACCACCAAAAAGGGGTATTATGTTCGGTGAGGAAAAACTACCTGTAGTTTTCCTGAATCTGAGAAATTAAATGAGGTGTGTGATGATGCGTGGTTTTCCCCCGATAACAACTGATAATTTCAAAAATGTTATTGGCATTATATCCTTTCCCGCCAGAGGTTAGGGTGCGTTGGGAAACACCCCCTAGGGTGGATAAAGCGCTCACACGCTTGTAAGAACAAGGGCTCTACCCTCTCCTGAGATGGCCGCCCTTAAGGATCCTGCTGATAGAAAGCAGGAGGGCATCCTAAAAGGTATTTACACACATACTGGTGTTATACTGCGACCAGCAATCGCCTCAGCCTGGATGTGCAGTGCTGGGTTGGCGTGGTCGGATTCCCTGACTGAAAATATTGATACCCTAGATAGGGACAGTATATTATTGCCTATAGAGCATTTAAAAGATGCATTTCTATATATGCGTGATGCACAGCGGAATATTTGCCAACTGGCATCAAGTCTAAGTGCGTTGTCCATTTCTACCAGTAGAGGGTTATGGACACGACAGTGGTCAGGTGATGCGGATTCCAAACGGCATTTGGAAGTATTGCCTTATTAAGGGGAGGAGTTATTTGGGGTCGGTCTTTCAGACCTGGTGGCCACGGCAACAGCTGGGAAATCCACGTTTGTACCCCAGGTCGCCTCTCAACATGAGAAGACGCCGTATTATCAGGCGCAGTCTTTTCGTGGGCAAGCGGGCAAAAGGTTCCTCATTTCTGCCCCGTGACAGAGGGAGAGGAAAAAGGCTGCAGAAATCAGCCAGTTCCCAGGAACAGAAACCCTCTCCCGCCTCTGCCAAGCCCTCAGTATGACGCTGGGGCTTTACAAGCAGAATCAGGCACGGTGGGGGCCCGTCTCAATGAATTTCAGCGCGCAGTGGGCTCACTCGCAAGTAGACCCCTGGATCCTTCAGGTGATATCTCAGGGGTACAAATTGGAATTCGAGACGTCTCCCCCTCGCCGTTTCCTAAAGTCGGCTTTACCGATGTCTCCTTCTGACAGGGAGACCGTTTTGGAAGCCATTCACAAGCTGTATTCCCAGCAGGTGATAATCAAGGTACCCCTCCTGCAACAGGGAACGGGGTATTATTCCACACTGTTGTGGTACCGAAGCCGGACGGCTCGGTGAGACCGATTCTAAATCTAAAATCTTTGAACACTTACATACAGAGGTTCAAATTCAAGATTGAGTCACTCAGAGCAGTGATTGCGAACCTGGAAGAAGAGGACTACATGATGTCTCGGGACATCAAGGATGCTTACCTTCATGTCCCAATTTACCCTTCTCACCAAGGGTACCTCAGGTTTATGGTACAGAACTGTCACTATCAGTTTCAGACGCTGCCGTATGGATGGTCAACGGCACCCCGGGTCTTTACCAAGGTAATGGCCGAAATGATGATACTCCTTCGAAGGAAGGGAATTTTAGTTATCCCTTACTTGGACGATTCCCTGATAAGGGTAAGATCCAGGGAACAGTTGGAGGTCGGTGTAGCACTATCTCAGGTAGTGTTGCGGCAGCACGATTGGATTCTCAATATTCCAAAATCGCAGCTGATTCCGACGACTCGTCTTCTGTTCTTAGGGATGATCCTGGACACAGTTCAGAAAAAGGTGTTTCTCCCGGAGGAGAAAGTCAGGGAGTTATCCGAGCTAGTCGGGAACCTCCTATAACCGAGCCAAGTCTCAGTACATCAATGAGATGGTTCTCGGAAAAATGGTGGCTTCCTATGAAGCAATCCCATGCGGCAGATTCCACGCAAGAACTTTCCAGTGGGACCTGCTGGACAAATGGTCTGGGTCGCATCTTCAGATGCATCAGCGGATAACCCTGTCACCAAGCACAAGGGTGTCTCTCCTGTGGTGGTTGCAGAGTGCTCATCTTCTAGAGGACCGCACATTCAGGACTGGGTCCTGGTGACCACGGATGCCAGCCTGCGAGGCTGGGGAGCAGTCACACAGGGAAGGAATTTCCAGAGCTTATGGTCAAGCCTGGAGACATCACTTCACATAAATATCCTGAAGCTAAGGGCCATTTACAATGCTCTAAGCTCAGCAAGACCTCTGCTTCAAGGTCACCCGGAGTTGATCCATTCGGACAACATCACGGCAGTCACCCACGTAAACAGACAGGGTGACACAAGAAGCAAAAGGGCAATGGCAGAAGCTGCAAGGATTCTTCGCTGGGCGGAAAATCATGTGATAGCACTGTCAGCAGTATTCATTCCGGGAGTGGACAACTGGGAAGCAGACTTCCTCAGCAGACACGACCTCCACCCGGGAGAGTGGGGACTTCACCCAGAAGTCTTCCACATGTTTATAAAACTCGACAAGTATTGCGCCAGGTCAAGGGACCCTCAGGCAATAGCTATAGACGCTCTGGTAACACAGTGGGTGTACCAGTCAGTGTATGTGTTCCCTCCTCTGCCTCTCATAACCAAGGTACTGAGAATTATAAGATGGAGAGGAGTAAGCACTATATTCGTGGCTCCGGATTGGCCAAGAAGGACTTGGTAACCGGAACTTCAAGAGATGCTCACGGAGGATCCGTGGCCTCTACCTCTAAGAAGGGACCTGCTCCAGCAAGGACCCTGTTTGTTCCAAGACTTACCGCGGCTGCGTTTAACGGCAGGGCGGTTGAACGCCGGATCCTGAAGGAAAAAGGCATTCCGGATGAAGTCATCCCTATCCTGATCAAAGCCAGGAAAGATATAACCGCAAAACATTATCACCGCATTTGGCGAAAATATGTTGCGTGGTGCGAGGCCAGTAAGGCCCCGACGGAGGAATTTTCAACTAGGTCGATTCCTACATTTCCTGCAAACAGGAGTGTCTATGGGCCTGAAATGGGGGTCCATTAAGGTTCAAATTTCGGCCCTGTCAATTTTCTTCCAAAAAGAACTAGCTTCAGTCCCTGAAGTTCAGACGTTTGTGAAAGGGGTACTGTATATACAGCCTCCTTTTGTGCCTCCAGTGGCACCTTGGGATCTAAATGTAGTTTTTGGGTTCCAAAAGTCACATTGGTTTGAACCACTTAAATATGTGGAGTTAAAATATCTCACATGGAAAGTGGTCATGCTGTTGGCCCTGGCCTGGGCCAGGTGCGTGTCAGAATTGGCGGCTTTATCCTGTAAAAGCCCTCATCTGATTTTCCATTCGGACAGGGCGGAATTGAGGACTTGTCCTCAGTTTCTCCCTAAGGTGGTTTTCAGCGTTTCACCTGAATCAACCTATTGTGGTGCCTGCGGCTACTAGGGACTTGGAGGACTCCAAGTTGCTAGACGTTGTCAGAGCCTTGGAAATATAGGTTTCCAGGACGGCTGGAGTCAGAAAATCTGACTCGTTGTTTATTCTGTATGCACCCAACAAGCTGGGTGCTCCTGCTTCTAAGCAGACTATTGCTCGTTGGATTTGTAGTACAATTCAGCTTGCACATTCTGTGACAGGCCTGCCACAGCCAAAATCTGTAAAAGCCCATTCCACAAGGAAGGTGGGCTCATCTTGGGCGGCTGCCCGAGGGGTCTCGGCTTTACAACTTTGCCGAGCAGCTACTTGGTCAGGAGCAAATACGTTTGTAAAATTCTACAAATTTGATACCCTGGCTGAGGAGGACCTGGAGTTCTCTCATTTGGTGCTGCAGAGTCATCCGCACTCTCCCGCCCGTTTGGGAGCTTTGGTATAATCCCCATGGTCCTTACGGAGTCCCCAGCATCCACTTAGGACGTTAGAGAAAATAAAAATTTACTTACCGATAATTCTATTTCTCGTAGTCCGTAGTGGATGCTGGGCGCCCATTCTGTTACGTCCTAGAGGATGCTGTGGTCTATTTTAGTACCATGGGGATGTACCAAAGCTCCCAGTACAGGAGGAAAAGTGCTAATGTTCCTGCAGAACTGACTGACCAAACTGAAGGTCGTCAGCAGCCAGGGTGTCAAACTTTTAAAACTTAGCAAACGTGTTTGTCCCTGACCAAGTAGTTGCTCGGCAAATCTGCAATGCCGAGACACTGCGGGCAGCCGCCCAGGAAGAACCTACTTTCCTTGTAGAGTGGGCCTTTACCGAACTCTGTAACAGCAATCTTGCCATGGAATAAGCGTGCTGAATGGTACATCTGATCCAGCACGCAATAGTCTTATAAGCAGGACCCCATTCTTGTTGGGGTCATAGAGGACAAACAAAGATTCTGTTTTCCTTTTCCGAGCCATTTCTTGCAAACACCACAGGTTGGTTGATATGGAAAGAAGACACAACCTTTGGAAGAAAATGCTGACGCGTCCGCAGTTCAGCTCTACATGAAAAATCAAATAAGGACTCTTGTGTGACAGAGCCCCTAATTCAGACACTCATCTGCCTGAAGCCAAAGCCAACAGCATGACCACTTTCCAAGTGAGAAACTTCAACTCCACCTCATGCAGAGGTTCAAACCAGTCCGATTTAAGGAACTGCAACACCACATTAAGATCCCATGGCGCCGCAGGAGGCACAAAAGGAGGTTGGATGTGCAGAACCCCCTTCACGAACGTCTGGACCTCAGGAAAGGAAGCCAACT
This sequence comes from Pseudophryne corroboree, assembly GCF_028390025.1. Lineage (NCBI taxonomy): Eukaryota > Metazoa > Chordata > Amphibia > Anura > Myobatrachidae > Pseudophryne > Pseudophryne corroboree. The sequence continues at coordinate 831,583,189 of NC_086444.1, read as the reverse complement.
GTTTCTGAAAGAAAATGGACAAAGCTGAAATTTGGACTTTGATAGACCCTAATCTCAAGCCAGCATCCACACCCGCCTGTAGAAATAGGAGAAAACGTCCTTATTGAAACTCCACCACAGGAGACTTCTTGGATTCACACCAAGATACATATTTCCTCCAAATACGATGGTAATGCTTGGATGTTACCCCTTTCCTGGCCAGAATAAATGTGGGAATGACTTCATTGGGAATACCCTTACGGGCTAGGGGTTCATACTGGAGTTTCCAGACGTTTTCTCCTCACCAATTTTTCAAATTACCGATTCTTCTCCGGACGGGGAGGTAGAATGCAACGCAATACAAGGGTTGTATCAGGATCAGGTCATTGGCCTGGTTTCCCCTGTCACAACAGGGAGAAGGCTTTTATTCAAGCCTCTTCGTGGTCCTGAAGCCAGATGGCTCGGTCAGACCAATCCTAAATCTGAAATCCCTCAATTTCTACTTAAAGAAATTCAAATCCAAGATGGATCATTAGGCTTACCTAAGGTTTGCAATTCAGGGTTGTCATTACCAATTTCAGATGTTGCCGTTTGGTCTGTCCAAGGCTCTAAGGATTTTCACCAAGGTGATGGCGGTAATGGTGGTTCTCCGTCGCTAGTAAGGAGTCACAATTATCCCGCACTGGGACAGTCTCCTGATAACTGCGAGGTCAAGGAACCAGTTGGTGCAAAACATTGCACTCTCTCTGACAGTTCTTCAACAACATGGTTGGCTCTTGAACTTGCCGGAATCACTGTTGGTCCCAACAACGCGGTTGTCGGTTTTGGGTATAATACTAAACAAAGAACTACAGAGAGTTTTTTCTACCACGGGAAAAGGCTCTGAAGATCCAGAGTCTGGTCAAACCAATTCCGAGACCAGCAAGAGTGTCAATTCATCAATACATTCGGTTGCTGGTAAAGATGGTTGCGGCCTACGAGGCCATTCAGTTTGGCAGGTTCCATGCCAGGGTGTTTCAGTGGGACCTGTTGGACAAGTGGTCCGGTTCCCACCTACACGTACACCGGAGGTTAATCCTGCCTTCCAAGACCAGAATCTAACTCCTGTGTTAGCTACGCAGTTCTCACCTCCTAGAGGGGCGCAGGTTCGAGATCTAGGGCTAGATCCTAGCAACCACGGATGCAAGCCTCCGAGGCAGGAGGGCAGTCACACAGGGGGGAAAACTTCCAAGGAAGATGGTCAAGTTAGGAAACTTGTCACCACATAACTGGTCTAGAGTTAAGGACCGTTTACAACGGTTTTCTACAAACGAAGAGCAGAACAGCAATGGCAGAAACCACTAGGATTTTCCGCTGGGTGGATAAACATACATACGATCTGTCGGCGATGTTTGTTCCAAGAGTGGACAACTGAGAAGCAGACTTCCTCAGTAGGCACGATCTCCATCCAGGAGAGGGGAGACCTCCTCCGAGTAGTCTTCGAAGAGGTGACATGTCGTTGGGATTTCCTCAAGTAGGAATGATGGCATCTCGTCGCAACAAGAAGCTTCAGAGTTCCAGGTCAAGGGACCCTAAAACAGGAACAGTGAATACACTGGTGACAGCGTGGGTGTTTTCAGTCGATATATGTATAGGGAAAACGTTTTCTCTCGTTCCAAAAGTTCTGGGAGCATAAAAAGGAAATTCGAGCGAGCCTCATGGTCCCAGACTGGCCAAGGGGAGCTTGGTATCCAGATCTCAGGAATTACTCATAGGAGATCCCTGTTTTTTTCCTTTGCGCGAGGACCTGTTGCGACAGGGGCCATGCGTGTATCAGGATGTACCGCGGCTACGTTTGACGACATGGCGGTTGACCGCCAAATCCTAGCCCGTAAGGGTATTCCCATGGAATTAGTTCTCCACACTTATTCGGGCTAAAAAAGGGGTAACGTATAAACATTACTGCCGTACTTGGAGAAAATAAGTTTCTTGGTGTGAATCCAAGAATACTCCTATGGCGGAGTTTTCAGCTAGGGCGTTTTCTCCATTTTCTACAAGCAGGTGTGGATGCGGGCCTAAACTTGGGCTCAATTAAAATCGGCCTTAGCGGGTTTCTTGTAGAATAAATTGGACTCCCTTCCAGAAGTTCAGACTGTTGTGAAGGGAGTGGTGCACATCCAACCTCCATTTGTGCCCCAGTGGCACCATGAGATCTTAATGGGGTGTTGCAGTTCCTTCAATCACTTTGGTTGAACCTTTAAGTAAGGAGGAGTGAATTTCCTCACTTGGAAAGTGGTCATCAGGTTGGCCTTAACATACACAAGGCGAGTGTCTGGGTTAGCGGCCTGGCCTCACAAGAGACTTTATTTGATCTTCCATGAAGAGTTGGAAACTCGTCTACAATTTCTACCGAAGGTGGTTTCTTCTTTCCACATGTACCAACCTTTGTGGTGCCTGGGACTACCGACGCCTTCGCTGAGTCGATGTCTCTGCATATGGTCAGAGTTTTGAAAATTTATGTCGCCAGGACGGCTCAGATTAAGAACACAGGCTATGTTGTCCTGTTTGCTCCCAACGAGATTGGGTGTCCTGCTTCCAAGCAGACCGTTGCGCGCTGGATCTGTGGTACGATTCAGCATGTTCATATTACGGCAGGATTGCCGTTACCGAAATAGGTGAAGGCCCATTCTACTAGAAAGGTGGGCTCGTCCGGGGCGGTTGACCGGGAAGTATCGGCATTGCAACTTTGCCGAGCAGCTTTAGCAAACAATTTTGGCTAATTAATACAGTTTAATACCTTGACAGAGGTTGACCTCACGTTTGGTCATTCGGTACTGCAGAGTCGTCCGCACTCTCCCACCCATTCTAGAGTTTTGGTATAACCCCATGGTTCTTGATGTGACCCCAGCATCCTCTAGGACGTATGAGAAAATAGGATTTTAATACCTACCGGTAAATCCTTTTCTCTTAGTCCGTAGAGGATGCTGGGCGCCCGTCCCAGTGCGTACTATATCTGCAGTGATTATTTGTGGTTACACACATCTTGTGTTACTTTTTTTGTCAGCCAGGTGCTGCAATTGTTCATGCCCAACTCACATAGATAAAAACGTAATACTCCTATAAGGGTATCTTTCATCAATTCAGGAAAAAATGGGGGTGATGCGTACCCCAAACTCACGTTCTACAGGATTCCTGAAGACATATCGGGGCTTCTTTAGAAGATGGTTTTCCTGCCTCTTCTCTGTTGCACTCTCCCCGGGGCCACCAGGTGTATAGAACCCACAAAGAAGGAAGGTTTTAGGGTAATGTGTCCATTTATTGTTGAAAACAATTTAAAACAAACGTTTTTTTCTTAAAAGCATAATTCGCCATGCAAACAAATAGGGGAACACATCCAAATACTGGGAGGTAGTTGTGAAAAACAGACCTGGGGTGCGGTACATCCGGATTCCCACACTCCTGAGTACTGATCTCCTGGATATTGGAGCGTGCCTCCTTAACCACCAACGCGTTTCAACTTAAAAAGTCTTTGTTAAGGTGTGTCTAGGTGGTGTATTCCCTGGGTTTAAAAAAAATACCTTGTGGCATGGTGGCATCCATTAAAGGGGCAGGTCCAACGACCAAATCTAAAAAAATCTATATATAGTTAATACAAGTGCTGCTTCATCTGGGATTGCTCACATATATAGGGGCAACCTTAAAATAACCACACTGCACTGTTAAAACAAGTACTGTATATACTTTTTTAAAAAGCTTATTGTTTGTGTTCCACACACTGGAGCGCATATCACATCCGTCGGAAGTGCGGGCGGGCATTGCTGTTGCCATGGTGACGGACGGACCCTGCCACTTAACACACCGCCCACGTGGTGCTCTGAATGCCCTGCCCGGCTACGGATAGCCGGCGCTAGATGCGGGGAGTCGCTCTGTGGTGTGCGCTCCACGCTCCGTGGAGTGCACACAACTTCCGCCGGAAGTGACCTACGAGTGCGGGCGTTCCTATTTCCATAGTAACGGACAAACGAAGCCGTTTCTATGGTGAGGCGCCGTGCATATCCACAGATCAAACTGTGGGCAACATGTAGGCTGTAGTGATTATGGGTATATATCATTGTGTATGGGACATGTAGTTTAAACATCCCACACTCTCCCGGATGTAGGTTTTAATAAATGATGCACATGATCATTTTCAATGACATCCGGCGAAATGCTGCAGATAGAGGCCAACCCTGGATATCCAGGAATGGATCAAATGCGGTGGCCAAGGGGATGTATAAACACTGTTCCCTTCCCCATATAACAAGGGTGGAATGTACCAAAAAAATGGCCATATATGTGATCTGACCTAAATACCAAGCTTCTAAAATTAGCTCATATTGGATCCTAAATTAATATTCAAAAAAACATTTTATATAGAGCTTCTCTAAAGGGATATGTTCCCAGGCCCATATATATAAGGCCTCTCTTCTTGGGAATATATCCCTGGGTACCCTATTAAGACCCCACAAAAAGGGGAGAGTCCATCTTATTTCTAAATCTCGGCGGTAGCCTCACCCCAGATCTGCCTCAATCACCACTCCGCATCGGATATAACATAAACATATAATTCCCAACCCACATCCCTTAGAGGAAAACTCATACATCCTATCGGTGAATGGTATATTCTAATCATAATTTAAATAAAAAGCTAAACCAAGGGGCAGGTTGGAAAAACAAAGGGAGATCAAGAGGAAGAATTACAAAAACCACTTGGTCTCAAAATCGAGGTTTAACCCCCTAGGCTTCAAAGTTCCTAGTTTGAAGATGATTTCCATCTCTTTCCTGGCCAATCTCTCCTCGGAATCGTTCTTCCTCCAGTTGTTCTTGACAGTATGGATTCCACAAAATGATACTAAGTCTGCTATATTGCATTTATGTGTGCTTTGAAAATGTGCAGACAGTCCATGTGTAGGCAATCCTTTTTTTATATTCCTAACATGCTCTCTCATTCTCTCTTTAAGTTTCCTGGTCGTCCTACCTACATATTGCTTGTTGCATTTACATTGTATTAGGTAGACAACGTTCTTACTGTCGCATGTGATAAAAGCGTGAATGGGAAATTCTCTTGTCGTGTTTGTAGACATATATTTCGTAATGGCTGAATTCGTACCTTTGCAGTTCCTGCACATTGTGCAAGAGCCGCACCTGAAGAATCCCTTTGATTTAATATCGTTCTTTTTCCGTCCATCTCCTAGTACACTATTGACCACCCGATTCTTGATGTTGTCGGCCTTCCGATAGACAAATATGGGTTTGTCAGTAATGTATTCCTGCAAAGCGGGGTCCTTAAGTAGAACCCCCCAATGCTTTCTTATGATACGTTCCAAATCCTTATACTGACTGTTGTAATTCGTGATTTCTGTTTCCCATTTCTTTCCTCTCCTTCTGGTTTCTTTTGTGCTGGATAAGTTCATCTCTGGTTCTTTTTCCATAATCTGAGAATGAGCTGGTGATATTATCCTCCCTATACCCCTTTCCAAGGAATTGTAATTTGAGCGCTGTTCCTTGGTCCTCGTAATCCTTAATTCTCGAGCAGTTCTTCCTCACTCTGTGGAACTGGCTTTTGGGTACTGACAATAACCAATTCTGATGGTGATTGTCTTCAGGAATCCTGTAGAACGTGAGTTTGGGGTACGCATCACCCCCATTTTTTCCTGAATTGATGAAAGATACCCTTATAGGAGTATTACGTTTTTATCTATGTGAGTTGGGTATGTTCCCAATTACAAATAAGATTTAAAACATCTTTGGCAGTTCTGTGTATCTGATTTATCATATTGAACGTATTACACCATTGGGGTTCCCTACCCCTTTTCTCTTTCCTTGCTTTTGAGGGGAGTCTACAAGGGAGGAAGATCAAGTTGCATGGGGGAGAAAGATACCTTTATGGATACAGCACACACATTGTACATGTGAGTACGGTGCGTACCTATAAAGAATTCTCTATTCATACGTGCAGATTAGACTTCGGTCAAGTACTGTCATTTGAAGATCCCCACGTACCATTCACCTATAATTATCCAGATTGTGGATGACTCCCCTTTATGGACTCTAGAATTTGAGACTGTTTTCTTTTGTTTGAATAATTGTCATCTAACGTCATTTAAGGACTTACAGATATCGCAGCGGAAGGTGGACTCTTGTTTTTGTTCTAATGTTTTGGTGGAGAAAGAGTGACATCTCCTTGTACACCCTCACTGCTGCTATCTGTGGGCGCAGTATATACTCTCTTTTGTTTGCATATAATTGTTTGTTTGCATATAATTGTTGGCTTGTATTCTGTGGAATGCCACGCTCAGCGGCGTGCTTGAGGTGTGAGCTGGTAAGATGCTCACCGTGGTTTAACAATAATTCCTTTCCTCGAAATGTCCGTCTCCCTGGGCACAGTTCCTATAACTGGAGTCTGGAGGAGGTGCATAGAAGGAGGAGCCAGTTCACACCCATTCAAAGTCTTAGAGTGCCCATGTCTCCTGCGGATCCCGTCTGTACCCCATGTTTCTTGATGTGACCCCAGCATCCTCTACGGACTAAGAGAAAAGGATATACCGGTAGGTATTAAAATCCTATTTTCTTATACAGCCGAGAAATTGAGGTGTCTATCATTGGGGGGTGTCTCCCATTTGTGCCTGTCTTCCTCAGGGAAAGGGTACGCTACACGTATCCTTCTGGGAATAGTAAATTTCTTCTCTGGGTTAGACCAGGATTCTTCAAAGAACGCATTCAAATCCTTTGAAGGAGGGAAAGTCGCAACCTGCTTTTTATTTAATTTAAAATAATCCTTTTCCTCTGGGACCAGTGTTGATTCAAGAAACTCCAACACTTCCTTTATAGCAACTATCATACATTGTATGCTTTTGGCTAATTGGGGTCTACCCCTCTTAAATCCCCATTGTCGACGTCAGTGTCGGAATCTGTGTCTGTGTCCCCTTGCATTATCTGGGCCAGAGACCTTTTCTGGGAACTGGATGGGACCCGAGTGGATGACATAGAGGGGTCAATAAACCGTGCATCCTCCACAGACTGCCTCCAATATTTAGTCTGTTGTTCAGACTCAGAGAATTTCTTTGCAAGCATTGACATATTCTTCTGCAACTTTCTCACCCACTCCGGCTCCTTCTGAGAGGGAAGGGACACCATATTATTCTCTTGTGCATCTAAAATGGGTTCTTCCGGGGAAGAACCCTCCCCGATGTCTGACATGTTACATACTTGTACGCGCGCGCACACACACACACACACACACACACACACACACACACACACACACACACACACACACACACGCTATCGGGGACAGACCTACACTAAAGTCTGTCAGAGAGAGACAGAGGGATTTGCCAGTCCACACACTGCGCCCTATATGTGAATTTGTGCAAATATTACACAATTACAGCACATATATAAATTTTAGGCCCACAGACCTAATTAAAATGAACACTCCCTTCCCCCTCCATAGCACCCTGGTACTTGTATCAGTGTAGTCTTGAAGAGAAAGCGTTCTGGAGCCTCACAGTGGTGTTTCTGCAGGAGAAAATGGCGCCCAGTGAGTGTTCTGGCACATCTGAGAAGCCCCGCCCCCCCTGTAATTGCGCGATTCAGCCTCAGAAAGGGTTATTTTTATACTGGCCCCAGGGGCAGTACATCCACAGTCTAACTGAATGTGCCTTAGTTTACCAGTGAGAGTAGGTTTTACACATGCTGCTCAGAGTGCGCCCCCCCCCCCCCGCGCGCTCTGCACCCGTGCTGAGAGACATGGCGCGCAGCGTCCCGCCGCTGCGCTGGTACCTGTATGCCACCAACGATGACCGGAGGACCCCTCTCTGCAGGACTCCGGTAAACATACTCACCAGCCTTCTGACTTCTGGCTCTGTTAGGGGGTGGCGGCAGTGCTGTGGGAGTGAATGCTAGCCAGGCTTGGGCTGTGTTCAGTACCCTTCAGGAGTTAATGGTGTCCTGTCAGAAGCAGAACCATTAACTAATTGAGAAGTTGGTTCCTACCCCCCCCCCCCCCCCCCCCCCTAAGTCCCACGAAGCAGGGAAGCTGTTGCCAGCAGCTTCCCTGTAAAATAAAAAACCTATCAAAGTCTTTTTCCAGCAAAGCTCTGTAGAGCTCCACTAGAGTGCGTCCAGTCTCCTGGGCACATTTTCTAAACTGAGGTCTGGAGGAGGGGCATAGAGGGAGGAGCCAGTTCACACTGTTGAAAAGTCTTAAAGTGCCGAAGGCTCCTGCGGAACCGTCTGTACCCCATAGTACTAAAATGGACCCCAGCATCCTCTAGGACGCAAGAGAAATGTTATATTCAAAAATAAATTTAACTTATGCAGAATTTATTCGAATGAGTACAAGAAAAGGGCACTCACTAGACTTAGTTTGTTTTTATCAATTTCGTCATGTTAATATTTTGTTATATACATATATACACTTCTCAAAAAAATAAAGGGAACACTTAAACAACACAGTGTAACTCCAAGTCAATCACACTTCTGTGAAATGAAACTGTCCACTTAGGAAGCAATACTGATTGACAATCAATTTCACATGCTGTTGTGCAAAACCACAGACCACTTCTCAGCTCCTATGCTTTCTGGCTGATGTTTTGGTCACTTTTGAAAGCTGGCGGTGCTTTCACTCTAGTGGTAGCATGAGACGGAGTCTACAACCCACACAAGTGGCTCAGGTAGTGCAGCTCATCCAGGATGGCACATCAATGCGAGCTGTGGCAAGAAGGTTTGCTGTGTCTGTCAGTGTAGTGTCCAGAGCATGGAGGCGCTACCAGGAGACAGGCCAGTACATCAGGAGACGTGACGGAGGCCGTAGGAGGGCAACAACCCAGCAGCAGGACCGCTACCTCCGCCTTTGTGCAAGGAGGAACAGGAGGAGCACTGCCAGAGCCCTGCAAAATGACCTCCAGCAAGCCGCAAATGTGCATGTGTCTACTCAAACGATCAGAAACAGACTCCATGAGGGTGGTATGAGGGCTCAACACCATGCAGGACGTTTGGCATTTGCCAGAGAACACCAAGATTGGGAAATTTGCCACTGGCGCCCTGTGCTCTTCACAGATGAAAGCAGGTTCTCACTGAGCACATGTGACAGAGTCTGGAGACGCCAAGGAGAACGTTCTGCTGCCTGCAACATCCTCTAGCATGACCGGTTTGGCAGTGGGTCAGTAATGGTGTGAGGTGGCAATTACTTTTGGGGCCGCACAGCCCTCCATGTGCTTGCCGGAGGTAGCCTGACTGCCATTAGGTACCAAGATGCGATCCTCAGACCCCTTGTGAGACCATATGCTGGTGCGGTTGGCCCTGGGTTCCTCCTAATGCAAGACCTCATGTGGCTGGAGTGTGTCAGCAGTTCCTGCAAGAAGAAGGCATTGATGCTATGGACTGGCCCGCCCGTTCCCCAGACCTGAATCCAATTGAGCACATCTGGGACATCATGTCTCGCTCCATCCACCAATGCCACGTTGCACCACAGACTGTCCAGGAGTTGGCGGATGCTTTAGTCCAGGTCTGGGAGGAGATCCCTCAAGAGACCATCCGCCACCTCATCAGGAGCATGCCCAGGCGTTGTAGGGAGGTCATACAGGCACGTGGAGGCCACACACACTACTGAGCCTCATTTTCACTTGTTTTAAGGACATTACATCAAAGTTGGATCAGCCTGTAGTGTGTTTTTCCACTTTTATTTTGAGTGTGACTCCAAATCCCAACCTCCATGGGTTAATAAATTTGATCTCCATTGATAATTTTTGTGTGATTTTGTTGTCAGCACATTCAACTATGTAAAGAACAAAGTATTTAATAAGAATATTTCATTCATTCAGATCTAGGGGATGTGTTGTTTAAGTGTTCCCTTTATTTTTTTGAGCAGTGTATTTGGACACACACAATTTTCCTAATTTTGTCTCTAAACCCCCACAATTGGATTGAAATGAAACAATGGAGATGCAATCGAAGTACAGCCTTTCAGCTTTAATTCAAGGGATTAACAAAAATATCATATGAAACGTTTAGGAATTGCAACCATTTTCCTACACAGTCCCATTTTTAGGGGCTCAAATGTAATTAGACAAATTAACATAATCAGAAATAAAATGTTAATTTTTCTCCTTCATCCACTAGGGGACACTGAAGTAACACTGCAGTATAGACGAGTTATGAGTGGAGCTTGGCCCTTTCAGAATTCTTGAAGTTTGCTCCTTTCCCTCTCTACCCCACTGCCGCCAGTTTAGATTAAGTACCAGAGGGAGCAGAGTGCTTATAACAGAGCTATCTCCAGCCTTCACTTTTTTCTTTCTTTCTTCTGCTGCAGTCTGCACCACGGGACCCACTGGGGGGACCTAGCCACTGAGTCATTGGACCCGGTGTGCTCCCAGCGAATCGGACAGCAGGTAGCCGTAAGTATATACTATACCCCTTGGTTAGCAATTGAAATGGGCCTCTTAGTCGTGGGTCTCCCAGCTGGTGCAGCACTAACAGCACCTGTATTTCTAAAGCCTCCTGATCTTATCTGCAGGTAGACAGCTGCCTTTGCTTTCAGCATTCTTTTACCGCCATTACATTCAAATGGCAACAGGGCTTAATGGAGGCGTTCCACTCAGATGGCTGCATCTTATACTTTGTTCCTCTTTAGACACGGTGTGGTTACGGTGTGCTCTGCGTGATTGCAGCTCAGTGTGTGCAGATGCAGGAAAGGGTACTTCAGTTCCAGACACTTTTGAAAAGGGACTGCCTTCCAGAAAGTTTTTGAGTTTTCTAGGTCAAAAGAAAATATTCACATGCCCGATCTGGGTTTGGTGCTATGTGTGATTCTTGCCCTTATTTTAGCTGGTACTCCTGCTGATAACTCTGACATGGCTCCTGCTAAGGTAGCCATGTAGGATGGTGTAGTCCCAACAATTGACTGTTTCCCGGAAGCAGGAAAGAATATGAACGGCCATGGGGACCAGATTCGCCCCCAGCTATGCTAGCCTATACATGGGTCATTTCGAGGACTCGATGGTGTGGGGCAGCAGCTGGGAGGGGAATCTGGTCTTCTATGGCCATTACATTGATGATCTATTTATTATTTGGGATGGGGATCTTTCTTCTATTTTTTCCTTTGTCACTTATCTAAACTCCAACACTTATAATTTAACCTTCACCCACACTCACAACAGTGAACGGATAGACTTTCTGGATGTGACCCTCGAAATACTTGATGACAAAATCGTCACCTAAAACTTTACTAAATCAGTTAACACAAATTCATACTTGCACTATGAAAGTGCACACTATGCACCCTGGAAGTACAATATACTGAAAGGCCAATTAATGCGCCTGAGGCGTAATTGCTCCGATTTCGAGACATTCACTACACAGGCGAATTAATTAATGGACTCTCTTAGACAACGTAAATAACCTGACAAACTCTTGAAAGAAGCACTTAAAGATGTATGCTGTATGGATAGGGCGCTACTTTTATCAACTAAAATTAAGACTACTGAGAACCAGAAAGAGAAAAAAGACATTGAGAGACAATTTGCCTTTGTCTGCAAATATAACAAGTGTGCCAGAGAAATAAAAACCATAATTTCCAAAAATTATAGAATTCTTAAACAAGATCGAATTTTAAGTGAGATCTTACCGTCCCAACCACAAATTATATATAAAAAGAATAGATCTCTAAAATCTATACTAGCGCTGAGCCACTTGGGACAAGATGAAAAGGAAAAATCCATACCTATAGGTCTCGAATGGCTGCCCACCAAACCAGTAGGATGCTTTAGATGCGGGAAATCCCAATGTATAACTTGCACACACATGCCAAAAAAGACTACTGTATTAACATTACCAGATACTAAAGAACAATACTATCTCAGATCATTTATGAACTGTTATACTAAATTTGTGATATATCTACTCACTTGTGGCTGTGGCCTCAACTATGTGGGAAGGACTACAAGACCAATACATGTTAGGTTTATGGAACATCGCCGGAACATTATAAAACAATATAATCAACATAGTGTTTCCTGTCATTTTAGTCAGGTTCATGCAGGTGACCCAAGAAGCCTTTCAATAGTCTGTATTGAACATATCCTATCAACACCAAGGGGAGGGGATAGATTTAATAGATTATGTTGCAGGGAGATATATTGGATGCTTAAATTCAATTCTCTCCATCCAGATGGATTGAATGAAAATATAGAACTTAATACCATCCCTTAAGATATGGGCTATAAATATGTGGCCAATTACAATTTAGTGTATATATACTCTTTTCTAGTAGATTTGTGACTGGGTAAAATAGATATAGCATATCAGTTCGGAGGTCATACAATATTATTATAATATTGACACACTTTTCTCCAGCTGGACATACTTCCTCCCCCTTCCCCCCCCCCCTTTCCCCCCCCAAGTCTTTATGTCATGTGGTAGATATCCTTTTTCTAAACTAAAATATACTACTATTATGTGCCTTTCAATTAAAGTGACATTTCCTGGTGTCTGGAACGCAAATTCAGTGAGTGGAACGCAGCGCCATTGTTGCTCAATACGGAGCACGATAGGATAGGCTCATCTGATTAGAACACATGACATTGCGCTCCGCGATGTGTCAGTAATGGGAGCGAATATGCCGATCACGTGACCGGAAGCGATCACGTGATCGGACTAAAACAAGGAACCCACCTCTTCCACTTTCACTCACCTTATCTCCCTATAATGGGAGAGAATATGCCGATCCTGTGACCGGAAGCGATCACGTGATCGGACTAAACAAGGAACTCTAGGTATTAACCTATGGTGATAGGACACCTAGATCACGTGATCAGGGACGGTCATGTGACCAGGAAATGTCACTATGAATTTTACTGTTTATACTGCTTAATAGGTAATTAAAGCACTCGTTTTTTAGATATAAAATCAGTATAAGTTAGGTTATTTAATAGGATTGCCTTCTAGATATGATTTTTAGTGTTTCTTTGGGACGTTTTATTTATTGTATTAAGAGTGAATCAGATGCACCCACTCCCAGTATAATGGAGTATATAAACCCCACTAGGCACCATGTGTGACATATGCTCCTGAGGAAGCTGGCAGCCATCAGACCAGCGAAACGCGTTGAGCCAAGGACACTGACCACCAGTTTTGGATCCACCTGGTATCTCCGGTAATAATTGGACTCTTTGCCCCTATTGGACACTACAAGCCCACTGCAACCTGGAATCATTCCCCTGCTGCTAATTGGATCATCATCTGCTAAACTGAGATCCTGGGGACAACATCCATAAGGACTGGGTAATACTATTATTTCAAGTGAACCAAAATATAATGAGGAGGGAGTCCTAACCGGAGACTGTGTACATATATTATACACCATGAGTGGGATCCAATTGGTCAACATCTTTTGCTTCTGATCTAGGAACAGATAAAGAAATTGTGATCATTTTCAGATATTTTATTTATATCATTTTATATGTTTATTAAAAATATGTGATTTTTTTATCTTAACAAATTATCGTCCCTTATTGGTTTCACAGCCGGCGCCAGTATATATATTTTTACATTGTTGTTTCCCGGAAGCGATCAGGGTCTGCTGGTTGGAATCTGGGTTCTGGTTCAGGATCCCTGCCATGCTTTTAGGTATTGGAGCCAGCTTGGGACCAGGGGTTAGCACGCTTAGTTCAGGGTTTAGTCCAGGTCTCTTCATCCTTAGAGCAGATGATTGAGTCCTCCTCCAGGAGAAATCTCCCTGTAGTTCTTCAGTCAGGGGATGAACCGGATGCTGATTTCTTCTCTCAGGAGGAGGAAGGGAAGGTTATGGAGGATTCAGATCTGGAGGAGACTTTGCCTCCTGAGGTGGATTCAGGGGGCACCCAGGGAGTATAGGGGCAGATGTATTAAGCCTGGAGAAGTGATAAAGTAATAATGCACCAGTCAATCATTAAGTGTTTGAAAAATGACAGACACTGATTGTCTGGTTCATTACAACCTTCCACTTATCAATTCTTCAGGTTTAATGCATCTCCCCCACAGTTCCTTATTAAAGCTGTTTGACAGGTGCTGAGTATCTCAGACACTGATGCAGCTGAGTCTTGGGAGACCTCCCTGTTTCAGTGTCTTTCCTACCCTCAGTTGGAAGAGCAGCTGTTAGCAGCCTGGAAACATCCAGATAAAAAAAAAAATTACAGATGTCCAGAGGTTTTCTTTTTCTTTAACCATTTCCGTCAGTAGACTGGTCTAAGAGGGAGGCTCCACCCCTGGTGGACCCATCTGTGTCTCTTCTTTCCAAAAAGATGACTATTCCTGTCCCGGGGGCCCTTTTCTTATGGGACGGGTCAAATAGAAAATTAGAGATGACCCTTAAACTCCATCTATATTGCAGCTGGGATGTCACTCCAACCGACCTTAGTTGGTGCTTTGGTGAACAAGGTGGTAGAGAAATGGGCGGAGTAGCTAGTCAAGGGCCTTCAGTCTGGTGTTCCGTGATCTGATCTCACAAGCTGAGCACTTTAGAGAATCTGAGAAATGCAGCCATGGATGCTGGCCTGGTCAGTTCTAAGACTACTGCTTCAGTGGTGGCCAGTTGCCATGCCCTCTGTCTTCAGGCCTGGCAGGCAGATGCTGAGTCCAAGTAGGCCATAGAGGCCAACCCCTTTTCCGGTGATGTCTTGTTTTGGCCTTGAGCTAGACAAGATCATTGCCCTGGCCACACAAGAGTGCCTTCATCCTCGGTGACTCCATGTCGGCCTTATTCAGGGCCATCCTTTCAGGTCCCTTTCAGTTTTTGGGCCAAATCCAGAGGTACCGTGTCTAACTACGGGTGGAAAGTCCAGGGGACGTCAATCTGATCCTGCCCATCATTCCATCTCAAGCCCACAGAAAAATCTGCAGCATGACGGTCTCCTGTTTTACCTGGGAGGCCCTGATGGTGAATGCTCGCCTGTATCGTTTCAAATACATTTATTTCCAAACTTGTTTAGATGTTTGGGTTTGCATTCTATGTATTGTATCAATTTTTGTACAAAAATAATAAAATAAAATAAATCCTGTTACCGACTATAGTGTCTCCCCCCCCCCCCAGTTCGTTCGTTTACCACAGGCGTACCTGTCTCTACGCAGAAGCAATAGGTTTTGCTGCATGTGATAAAAAGCTTTTTGTTCTGGTCCTGGTACATCATTGGTTTTTCTTTCAATCTGTTTATAGTTCTGAAGTTGGATGGTTCAGTATGGCCTATTTTGAATCTCTGGTCATTAAATGTTCATTTGATCACGCGGTGATTGCCGGTCTGGAAGCTGAGGAGTTTCTGGTGTCCTTGCACGTAAGGGATGCTTACCTGCACATTCTAATTTGGGATATGCATCAGGCTTTCTTCCACTTTGCCATCCTGTACTTTCATTATCAATTTTAGTCTCTGCCCTTCAGCCTGTTGTCAGCCCCCTGTGTGTTTACCGAGGTAATGGTGGTGATGCTTGCCCAACTACGGTCTCATCAAGGCTCTGTCCGCGGACACTCTCCAGAGTCATATCACCTTGGATTGTCAAATTCAGGAAGTGCAGTCTAAGCATCTCCAGTTCCTAGGGATAGTATTAGGCATCTCCTTGCAGAGTGTTTTCCCCACTGGACAAGGCCCAGGCAAAGCAGGAGATGATTAGGTTGGTTCTCAAGAGAAGAATGGTATTTGTTCAAATTGCCATCTGCTTGCTCGGGAAGATGGTGGCCTCCTTTTGAGGCGATTTAGTTTGGCCGCTTCCATACCAGGCCTTTTCAGTTGGACATTCTGTCCCATTGGTCAGGGTCCCACCTTCAGATGCCCTAGCTAGTTAAACTGTCCCTGAGGACTCTCCTCTCTGCTTTGGTGGCTTCAGGCCAACCATCTCACTGTGGGCTGTGCGTTCGGTATATGGAATTGGATTCTCCTGACCACGGATGCCAACTTACGCGGCTATGGGGTAGTGGTGTTGGAAAGTAAATTTCAAGGTCATTGGTCGTGCCAGTAGGCGATTCTCCCTATCAAAATGCTAGAGCTCAGAGTGGTGTACAGTGTACGTCTCTCATCTTCTGTGGGGACTGCCAATCTGAATGCAGTCAGAAAATGCCACAGCCATGGCATTCATAAATCATCAAGAGGAAACTCACAATTGTTTAGCCATGCAGAAGTCCAGTTGCATCCTGCAGTGGGTGGAAAGGCACACCTCTGCCGTGCTCATATCTGGGGTCAAGAATTGGGAGGAATCTTAGTTGCCAGGACCTCAACCTTAAACCAGAGGTGTTCCAGCATTTGGTGCAAGCCACAGATTGGCCTCTTGATGAAATTACCAGCTACCTAGGTATTACTCCGGGATCCAGGAGGCAGAGGACGCGCTGATCGTACCATGGAGGTATCTAGTACACCTGTTTCCACCCTTTCCTCTTCTTCCACGGCTTCTCAAACATATTTAGCGCAAGTCCACAACAGTCATCCTGGTGGTTCCTGATTGGCTTTGCTGAGCACATTACGTGGATCTTATGCAGCTTTTCTGAGATGACCTGTGGCGGTTACCACTCAGGCTGGATCTTCTTCAGCAGGGTCCATTCATGTACCCCGACTAGCAGTAAAGGAAACTGGGGATTGTGCCAAATAGCGGTCAAGAACAATTTTGAGAGAGTAGAAATCCCAGAGCAGCTTAGAAGCAGGGGGTCAGTGTACGGAGGATATGTCCCATGGGTGGGTTGGGGTTCAAATCTGGGAGATTAACATAGGTCGATTCAATAACAAGCCAGGAGGTAGAGCCTGGAGGAGAGAAGGAAGCAAAGATATGAGAGAAATGGGATGCCAGTTAGTAGAGTTTGATGTCAGGAAGAACTCTACCATCTCCTGGAACCGACTTCCCCAGGCCTTTGGCTGCAATCTGTTAGGGGGTCTTTGGTTCCAAATAAAGCGGGCAAAGGCATATTGAATATTACTAAGGAAGGAAGCAGGAACAACTATGGGGAGGGTCTGAAAAAGATAAAGACATTTTTATATAATATTCATCTTAACGGCTATGATCCTGCCTAACCACGAGATAAGTTGATTCTAGGATGTCAAATTGACCTGCATTCAGCAGAACAGAGGAGGGAAATTTTAATGTCTTCAGTTTTTGTTTGTTCGTGGGTCTTTCTATCCTTAGTATTGTCTTCAGAAAGTGAAATGCATTCTCGATCAAGTGATTAACTGAAGATGTGGTATGCTTTGAATCATGAGCCATTCCAAGACTTCGCCATACTTTTTTCTTACCATCATTCTGGTACAGGTTGATCATGGTTTAATCTGTGAAAATGCTGCTCCAGAACTAGGCTGGCTTTAATAGATGTTTTTTTTTTGGCAAAGTCTAATCTGTTCTTTCTATTTTTTACATTTATGAGTGGTTTGCACCTTGTGGTGAATCTTCTTTGTTTTTGTAAAGTCTTCGCTTTATTGCAGACTTAGATAATATCCCTACCTGCTGGAGAGTGTTCTTTACTTGGCTGGATGTTGTGAAGTGTTTTTTCTTTACAAAATAAAGTATTCTGCGATCAATTACCACTGTTGTATTCCGTGGACGTCCAGGCCTTTTTGTGTTGCTCACCTTGCATTTCTTTTTTTCAGAATGTTAAAACGCTAAAATTTGGCAACTCCTAAGGTTCCTACTATCTCTCAGATGGATTTTTTTTCAGCCTAAGGATGGCCTGTTTCATTTACCTTTG
The DNA here is from genome assembly GCF_028390025.1 of Pseudophryne corroboree. Taxonomy (NCBI): domain Eukaryota; kingdom Metazoa; phylum Chordata; class Amphibia; order Anura; family Myobatrachidae; genus Pseudophryne; species Pseudophryne corroboree. The sequence continues at coordinate 831,565,497 of NC_086444.1, read as the reverse complement.
AACTCATATTGTGGGTTCACAGCAGCAGCTTCCAAGTGCAAATGACACACTTGGAATCAACGCCAAACCTTTTGTCTGCTTAATTGATGAAGAAATAATAAAGGAATAGCACATACCTGTCCATGAAACAGCTTTTGAGACAACTGTCCAATTACATTTGGTCCCTTGAAAAAGAGGGGGTTATGTATTAAACAGCTGTAATTCCTAAACCCTTCCTCCATTTTGGATATGAATACCCCCAAATTGAAGCAGAGTCTGCACTTTAAAACCATGGGGGTAATTCTGAGTTGATCGCAGCAGGAACTTTGTTAGCAGTTGGGCAAAACCATGTGCACTGCAGGGGAGGCAGATATAACATGTGCAGAGAGAGATAGATTTGGGTGTGGTGAGTTCAATCTGCAATCTAAATTGCAGTGTAAAAATAAAGCAGGCAGTATTTACCCTGCACAGAAATAAAATAACCCACCCAAATCTATCTCTCTCTGCAAATGTTATATCTACCCCCCCTGCAGTGCACATGGTTTTGCCCAACTGTTAAAAAATTTCCTGCTGCGATCAACTTGGAATTACCCCCCATGTTCATTATATAACTGTAACTTACATATGTTTTGGTAAACCAAATTACAAAAATTGTGTCAGTGTCCAAATAGATATATGAACCTAACTGTAGAATTCATATCAGACTGCTGGTCCTCATGTACTATTGTTGAGGCCCATGTTGATATTCCAGCAATCTGATACATAGCCTATCCAAGTCAAAGTGAATTATATAATAAATTTACCTGGGTCACCGTATTTGTACTGTGCTGCTTCAAACCACGCCAAACAAACCTAATGTGTTACACTCAGCGTCACTTCCGGACCCTGCATAAAACTCAGTGGGGTCAATTTACTAAGAGGGGAGTTCTATTTAAGATAGGATATTACACATAGCAACCAATCAGATTCCAGGTATTATCTTCTAGATAGCGCTAGATACATGAGAAGTATAATCTGGTCGCTATGGGCAACATCCCATCGTAAATAGAACTCCCATCTTAGTAAACTGGTCCCAGTGAATCAGCAAAACTAACTTTAACCACTCCCAATACACTGTGGTGCAGAACCTCAGCGTTGTACGATGGAGCGCAAACCATTACTAATTAGCCATCCAGGAAGCACTGATGCTCATAAACAGGGGAAAGCTAATTAGAAGATAATGTATCCAGGCGCTTGCAGTACCAATATATGAATAGACTACAGTATGTCATATTGGTGAATGAGAACTACTTTTTAGATGACTTGCGTACACCCAGTTAATAGTTCAGTGGGACGGAACATCTACTTTATCAAGGTAATGATAGAAAACCATTGTATGTGAATAGGGTAATCTACTACTAGGAAAAAGACTAGCTAAATAGAACCACTAGACGGTGCAACAATCAAAAATACATCCAAAAACATGAATAATACAAAAAACACATGGAGATCACAGACCATAGGCATATTATGCTCTTTCCAATGATTTCAATTTTCTCTGTTAAGCAGATAGATGTACGTACATGTGTAATCAGCCTTTGTGACCAATAATTGTTAAATAACAGAAGTTGAACAAAATGTTTCTTTAGGACACCTCTTATCATACAGGTGAAATTTGCTAGAATTTGGATTTTACCTCATTTCAGCCTGATTCTGTCCAGAACCAGAGAGAACCAATGCAGCAGCTGACTGGTAGTGCTGGGGTTCTGTTGAATACAACAGACTTGAGGGAGAACCCCAAAAAAACTGCTATTATGGAGAGGATTTCATAATACAATCTAGTTTCGGTGTATTGGCTGCATTGGTCAGATTGAATTTTGTTGCCTCAAAAACAAAACAAAACACGATTTCTTTGAGAAATTAGCAGAGCAAGGCTACATTTGTTCATCAAATGCAATAAAGCACATTAAAAATACAAAACAATTATGAATACAAATTACTTTTTTTTCTAGTACTGGATATGTGGACATTATATTTAAGTTTAAAAAACCTTTTTGTGTGAGAGTTTGTCCTTCAGTCACTAGGTTTCTTTCTTTCTTTCTTTCTTGTCAAAGATAGTTGTTTTTCATAATATGAGATTGTTCAATTTGAAGATGATTCTGTACATATTCATGTTCTTGTGTGATTCAGAATCCTGATTCGCTGTCAAAAATGCATCTCTATCCAACAAATGGAAGAATACTCCTTTTTCTATTCATATATGTATGTATAGCCTATATTAATATACAGTATTTGTGTACATGGTGTAGTTTGTATATTTACATATTAAGCTGAAGCACAAATATGCGGACACATGATATTAGGCTGTTATACCATCTTTCAAAAGGGATCCATGCGGTGTTGAATTCCTGATTACATACAATGCTGAAAATCTTGGAACCAGTCGCAGAGGATTCATAACTGGAAACACCCTGCAGAAGTGCCACTGAGTTGACCTAATTTAGAATGAAAGAATAGTCTGTATAACTATGTCCATCTGTGTATGAGCCTTTATCTGCTCCCAATGTTGAAAAACTGACATTACATATCCAATTCTTTGTCTTCAATATGGGGTCTGTCAACTAATCGGAAGGCTTCCAGGAACTCATTGATGTCTATGTTGCCATCTTTATTAAAGTCGATGCTTCTAGCCATGTTACAGATGGCCTCGTCACTCACTTCTATATTTAGGTGGGAGCTTAGTAGTTTCCAAGTGTGTTGAAACTCCTCAAAGGAAATGAGCCCTGAAACGAGTTCAAAATATAATTTAAAGTTATATCAAAAAGCACACAATCACTAAAGCTATAACCACTATACAGTAATCTGTCAGATCATCTGACCAATCTGGCTAAATTTAATGAAAATCTGGTAATGCACGAGAACAAATAACAATCGACTATTTGTTCCCAAACACTGGAAAGCGAACAAAAACTGTAGTTAAACCAAATTCCGTGATATAATTGTATAGCGTACGTATGCCCAGTTTAACTAATCCTATACTGCAATTTCCTTATCAAAAAGATACTTGTAACTAATACCCCTTTCACATCGCACAAATAACCCGGTATTGACATGGTATATTGCCGTGTCGAAACGGGTCAGTGTGCGATGTGAAAGCGCCTTTCCCGAATTAGCGGGTCGCCTGACCCGGTAATTCAACCCGGTTAAAAAGAAGGGTTATTACCGGGTTGAATACCGGGTGAGGGGCAGTGTGAATGGGAGCCGTTCCGATGCGACACGGCTCCCATTCACAGCATAGGGAGAGGCGACGCAGGAGATGAGCTCATCTCCCAGCGCCGCCTCCACCCCTGCCCCTGCTGCTGCTGCGCCCCCCGCTGCTATGGCAACCGACCCGGTATATTGCCGGGTCGGAAAGCCAGCAGAGGAGAGCAAATGCCGGATCCCACCCGGTAAGGACACGTTTCTCTTACCGGGTAGGATCCGGCATTTGCGATCTGAAAGCAGCATAAACATATTTAAACCATTTTTATTGTGTTTCATTTTATTAGACTTTGAATGAAACAAAAAGCAGATAAACTACCCTGTGAAGCTCTATTGAAGATGTATTAATATCCTCATCTAAAAAAAAATATATATTTTTTAAATTTGAATATCTAATTTTATGCTGGGTGCAGATCTTTCTTTGAATGGTATGTAGTTTATACTGTGATGCTACTGTATTTACTGGCATCACAAGCACTGATTTATTTAACTGGAAGGCATTACCCGTATCAGGATATATTCAGCTTAATAAATTGACATGTACAAGGCTTAAGATGATTCTACTATTACAGCTTATTCAGCAATGTTTTAGTACATTCTTTGTTATACATCTTTATATATCTTTAATAAATGTTCCCAGCACATAATGAGAGGTAGTGTATAAAAATAAATAAATAAAAGAAACGAACATACACACACGGCCAAAAGACTTCCAGCAGTAGCACTTTCAGCGTTCTTTGTGACTTAAGGCAACATTTAGTGCATATACTGTATAATATATATATATATATATATATATATATATATATATACACACACACACATCTCTTTGTCTCTGTCTCTCTCTCTCTCTATATATATATATATATATATATATATACACACACACACACACACACACACACACACACACACACACACACACACACACACACACACACACTGCATCCAGAAAATATTCACAGCGCTTCACTTTTTCCACATTTTGATATATTACAGCCGTATTTCAAGCTGGAATAAATTCATTTTCCCCCCTCAAAATTCATCACACAATACCCCATTAATGACAATGTGAATAAAGTCGTTTTGAGATTTTTGCTAATTTATTAAAAATAAAAAACTAAGAAATCAAATGTATATAAGTATTCACAGCCTTTGCTCAATACTTTGTTGATGCACCTTTGGCAGCAATTACAGCCTCAAGTCTTTATGAATATGATGCCACAAGCTTGGCACACCTATCTTTGGGCAGTTTCGCTCATTCCTCTTTGCAGCACCGCTCAAGCTCCATCTGGTTGGACGGGAAACGTTGGTGCACAGCCATTTTCAGATATCTCCAGAGATATTCTATTGGATTCAAGTCTGGGCTGTACCTGGGCCACTTAAGGACATTCACAGAGTTGTCCTGAAGACACTCCTTTGATAACTTGGCTGTGTGCTTAGGGTCGTTGTCCTGCTGAAAGATGAACCGTCGCCCCAGTCTGAGCTCAAGAGCGCTCTGGAGCAGGTTTTTATCCAGGATGTCTCTGTACATTGCTGCATTCATCTTTCCCTCTATCCTGACTAGTCTCCCAGTTCCTGCTGCTGAAAAACATCCCCACAGCATGCTGCTGCCACCACCATGCTTCACTGTAGGGATAGTATTGGCCTGGTGATGAGCGGTGCCTGGTTTCCTCCAAACATGACAACTGGCATTCACGCCAAAGAGTTGAATCTTTGTCTCGTCAGAGAATTTTTGTTTCTTATGGTCTGAGAGTCCTTCATGTGCATTTTGGCAAACTCCAGGCTGGCTGCCATGTGCTTTTTACTAAGGAGTGACTTCCGTCTGGCCACTCTACCATACAGGCCTGACTGGTGGGTTGCTGCAGAGATGGTTGTCCTTCTGGAAGGTTCTCCTCTCTCCACAGAGGAATGCTGTAGCTCTGACAGAGTGACCTTCGGGTTCTTTGTTACCTGCCTGACTAGGGCCCTTCTCCCCCGATTGCTCAGTTTAGACAACTGGTCAGCTCTAGGAAGAGTCCTGGTGGTTCCAAACTTCTTCTATTTATGGATGATGGAGGCCACTGTGCTCATTGTGACTTCAATGCCGCAGATATTTTTCTGTACCCTTCTCCAGATTTGTGCATCGAGACAATCCTGTCTCATATGTCTACAGACAATTCCTTTGACTTCATGTTTGGTTTATATAGACAAGTGTGTGCCTTTCCAAATCATGTCCAATCAACTGAATTTACCACAGGTGGACTCCAATTAAGCTGTAGGAACATCTCAAGGATGATCAGTGGAAACAGGATGCACCTGAGCTCAATTTTGAGCTTCATGGCAAAGGCTGTGAATACTTATGTACATGTGATTTTATTATTTTATTTTTAATACATTTGCAAAAAACTCAAAAAAAACTTTTTTCACGTGGTCATTATGCGGTATTGTGTGTAGAATTTGGAGGGAAGAAATTAATTTATTCCATTTTGGAATAAAGGTGTAACATAACAAAATGTGGAAAAAGTAAAGAGCTGTGAATATTTTCCGGATGCACAGAAAAAATAAAATAAAAAATAAATATATATATGAGAGAACACAAGGGCACACTCCAATTCACTTATATGTAAATTATCGATTTTCATTTTCCTTCTCTAGGTAGAATGATACCAATATGACATGCTATAACAATTGTGACCACGTTGATTTAACATCAATGCTACATATACATATATATATATATATATATATATATATATATATATAGCACTGTCCTTGGTCTGGCACTCCTCTCCCCCACAGGGTATTGGCTCCGGTGTCCTCCTTAAGCAAACACGCTCGGTATATAGAAGATGGAAGGCGGCACTCAGGAGACTTACTTGAAAAGTAGAAAACGTGCTTTTAATGGGTGACGTTTCGGGAGACGCACTCCCTTCTTCAAGACACAGCAATACAAATAAACACAGTGATAAACAAAACTTAAATACCTTACCAGTCCCTGGCTCCGTTCCTTCCGTCACGGCCAGCGGCGTCCCGAGCTCCGGAGCCCGCACTTCCGGTTTCGGCAGTCTCCGCCCCTTCCGGGTGACGTGACTCCGTTGCCGGTCGACGCGGCCGTTGGGAGGGACCACACCAGCAAGGGATCTATGCCGTCATGGCAACGAGTTGCCATGACAACAAACTAATACAAAACATACATATATGAATTAAGCAGTGTGAATTCAGACCACTTACGTGGAAATAAACAATACAAAGATATTAAAACCGTGCTTCTAAGTGCCCAAACGGCCCACAGTATGATACACCGTAAGTGTTATAAAAACACCAAGTGTACATAAAACAGTATAGGATCTACAATAAATCCTATCGGAAAATACATTCTAACTATCTTTAGTGAAATGAAAAACTTTACAAGCACTTACAGCTATGTTTTATCCAATCTAATATTAATGACCTATTCTGTCGGTCTGCCATTAATTAAACTACATGAACTTCAGCCTCAAAAGTCAACCAGCCTATTGAGGGGGGCTATGGGTGCAAGGGTCCCTGTGTTTGTTTCTATCTGACCCTTCATACTAAAACTAGTGGTTTGATTTAACTACCCTGTCGACTATATACTAGAGATGAGCGCGGGAAATTTTTCGGGTTTTGTGTTTTGGTTTTGGGTTCGGTTCCGCGGCCGTGTTTTGGGTTCGACCGCGTTTTGGCAAAACCTCACCAAATTTTTTTTGTCGGATTCGGGTGTGTTTTGGATTCGGGTGTTTTTTTTCAAAAAACCCTAAAAAACAGCTTAAATCATAGAATTTGGGGGTCATTTTGATCCCAAAGTATTATTAACCTCAAAAACCATAATTTACACTCATTTTCAGTCTATTCTGAATACCTCACACCTCACAATATTATTTTTAGTCCTAAAATTTGCACCGAGGTCGCTGTGTGAGTAAGATAAGCGACCCTAGTGGCCGACACAAACACCGGGCCCATCTAGGAGTGGCACTGCAGTGTCACGCAGGATGGCCCTTCCAAAAAACACTCCCCAAACAGCACATGACGCAAAGAAAAAAAGAGGCGCAATGAGGTAGCTGACTGTGTGAGTAAGATAAGCGACCCTAGTGGCCGACACAAACACCAGGCCCATCTAGGAGTGGCACTGCAGTGTCACGCAGGATGGCCCTTCCAAAAAACCCTCCCCAAACAGCACATGACGCAAAGAAAAAAAGAGGCGCAATGAGGTAGCTGACTGTGTGAGTAAGATAAGCGACCCTAGTGGCCGACACAAACACCGGGCCCATCTAGGAGTGGCACTGCAGTGTCACGCAGGATGGCCCTTCCAAAAAACCCTCCCCAAACAGCACATGTCGCAAAGAAAAAGAAAAGAAAAAAGAGGTGCAAGATGGAATTGTCCTTGGGCCCTCCCACCCACCCTTATGTTGTATAAACAGGACATGCACACTTTAACCAACCCATCATTTCAGTGACAGGGTCTGCCACACGACTGTGACTGATATGACGGGTTGGTTTGGACCCCCCCCCAAAAAGAAGCAATTAATCTCTCCTTGCACAAACTGGCTCTACAGAGGCAAGATGTCCACCTCATCATCATCCTCCGATATATCACCGTGTACATCCCCCTCCTCACAGATTATCAATTCGTCCCCACTGGAATCCACCATCTCAGCACCCTGTGTACTTTGTGGAGGCAATTGCTGCTGGTGAATGTCTCCACGGAGGAATTGATTATAATTCATTTTAATGAACATCATCTTCTCCACATTTTCTGGATGTAACCTCGTACGCCGATTGCTGACAAGGTGAGCGGCGGCACTAAACACTCTTTCGGAGTACACACTTGTGGGAGGGCAACTTAGGTAGAATAAAGCCAGTTTGTGCAAGGGCCTCCAAATTTCCTCTTTTTCCTGCCAGTATAAGTACGGACTGTGTGACGTGCCTACTTGGATGCGGTCACTCATATAATCCTCCACCATTCTTTCAATGGTGAGAGAATCATATGCAGTGACAGTAGACGACATGTCCGTAATCGTTGTCAGGTCCTTCAGTCCGGACCAGATGTCAGCATCAGCAGTCGCTCCAGACTGCCCTGCATCACCGCCAGCGGGTGGGCTCGGAATTCTGAGCCTTTTCCTCGCACCCCCAGTTGCGGGAGAATGTGAAGGAGGAGATGTTGTTGACAGGTCGCGTTCCGCTTGACTTGACAATTTTCTCACCAGCAGGTCTTTCAACCCCAGCAGACTTGTGTCTGCCGGAAAGAGAGATCCAAGGTAGGCTTTAAATCTAGGATCGAGCACGGTGGCCAAAATGTAGTGCTCTGATTTCAACAGATTGACCACCCGTGAATCCTTGTTAAGCGAATTAAGGGCTCCATCCACAAGTCCCACATGCCTAGCGGAATCGCTCCGTGTTAGCTCCTCCTTCAATGTCTCCAGCTTCTTCTGCAAAAGCCTGATGAGGGAAATGACCTGACTCAGGCTGGCAGTGTCTGAACTGACTTCACGTGTGGCAAGTTCAAAGGGCATCAGAACCTTGCACAACGTTGAAATCATTCTCCACTGCGCTTGAGACAGGTGCATTCCACCTCCTATATCGTGCTCAATTGTATAGGCTTGAATGGCCTTTTGCTGCTCCTCCAACCTCTGAAGCATATAGAGGGTTGAATTCCACCTCGTTACCACTTCTTGCTTCAGATGATGGCAGGGCAGGTTCAGTAGTTTTTGGTGGTGCTCCAGTTTTCTGTACGTGGTGCCTGTACGCCGAAAGTGTCCCGCAATTCTTCTGGCCACCGACAGCATCTCTTGCACGCCCCTGTCGTTTTTAAAAAAATTCTGCACCACCAAATTCAAGGTATGTGCAAAACATGGGACGTGCTGGAATTTGCCCAGATTTAATGCACACACAATATTGCTGGCGTTGTCCGATGCCACAAATCCACAGGAGAGTCCAATTGGGGTAAGCCATTCCGCGATGATCTTCCTCAGTTGCCGTAAGAGGTTTTCAGCTGTGTGCGTATTCTGGAAACCGGTGATACAAAGCGTAGCCTGCCTAGGAAAGAGTTGGCGTTTGCGAGATGCTGCTACTGGTGCCGCCGCTGCTGTTGTTGCGGCGGGAGTCCATACATCTACCCAGTGGGCTGTCACAGTCATATAGTCCTGACCCTGCCCTGCTCCACTTGTCCACATGTCCGTGGTTAAGTGGACATTGGGTACAGCTGCATTTTTTAGGACACTGGTGACTCTTTTTCTGAGGTCTATGTACATTTTCGGTATCGCCTGCCTAGAGAAATGGAACCTAGATGGTATTTGGTACCGGGGACACAGTACCTCCAACAAGTCTCTAGTTGGCTCTGCAGTAATGATGGATACCGGAACCACGTTTCTCACCACCCAGGATGTCAAGGCCTCAGTTATCCGCTTTGCAGTAGGATGACTGCTGTGATATTTCATCTTCCTCGCAAAGGACTGTTGGACAGTCAATTGCTTGGTGGAAGTAGTACAAGTGGTCTTACGACTTCCCCTCTGGGATGACCATCGACTCCCAGCAGCAACAACAGCAGCGCCAGCAGCAGTAGGCGTTACACGCAAGGATGCATCGGAGGAATCCCAGGCAGGAGAGGAATCATCAGAATTGCCAGTGACATGGCCTGCAGGACTATTGGCATTCCTGGGGAAGGAGGAAATTGACACTGAGGGAGTTGGTGGGGTGGTTTGCGTGAGCTTGGTTACAAGAGGAAGGGATTTACTGGTCAGTGGACTGCTTCCGCTGTCGGCCCAAGTTTTTGAACTTGTCACTGACTTATTATGAATGCGCTGCAGGTGACGTATAAGGGAGGATGTTCCGAGGTGGTTAACGTCCTTACCCCTACTTATTACAGCTTGACAAAGGGAACACACGGCTTGACACCTGTTGTCCGCATTTCTGGTGAAATACTTCCACACCGAAGAGCTGATTTTTTTGGTATTTTCACCAGGCATGTCAACGGCCATATTCCTCCCACGGACAACAGGTGTCTCCCCGGGTGCCTGACTTAAACAAACCACCTCACCATCAGAATCCTCCTGGTCAATTTCCTCCCCAGCGCCAGCAACACCCATATCCTCCTCATCCTGGTGTACTTCAACACTGACATCTTCAATCTGACTATCAGGAACTGGACTGCGGGTGCTCCTTCCATCACTTGCAGGGGGCGTGCAAATGGTGGAAGGCGCATGCTCTTCACGTCCAGTGTTGGGAAGGTCAGGCATTGCAACCGACACAATTGGAGTCGGACTCTCCTTGTGGATTTGGGATTTCGAAGAACGCACAGTTCTTTGCGGTGCTACTGCTTTTGCCAGCTTGAGTCTTTTCATTTTTCTAGCGAGAGGCTGAGTGCTTCCATCCTCATGTGAAGCTGAACCACTAGCCATGAACATAGGCCAGGGCCTCAGCCGTTCCTTGCCACTCCGTGTGGTAAATGGCATATTGGCAAGTTTACGCTTCTCCTCCGACAATTTTATTTTAGGTTTTGGAGTCCTTTTTTTACTGATATTTGGTGTTTTGGATTTGACATGCTCTGTACTATGACATTGGGCATCGGCCTTGGCAGACGACGTTGCTGGCATTTCATCGTCTCGGCCATGACTAGTGGCAGCAGCTTCAGCACGAGGTGGAAGTGGATCTTGATCTTTCCCTAATTTTGGAACCTCAACATTTTTGTTCTCCATATTTTAATAGGCACAACTAAAAGGCACCTCAGGTAAACAATGGAGATGGATGGATACTAGTATACAATTATGGATGGACTGCCGAGTGCCGACACAGAAGTAGCTACAGCCGTGGACTACTGTACTGTGTCTGCTGCTAATATAGACTGGTTGATAAAGAGATGTAGTATGTATGTATAAAGAAGAAAGAAAAAAAAACCACGGGTAGGTGGTATACAATTATGGATGGACTGCCGAGTGCCGACACAGAGGTAGCTACAGCCGTGGACTACTGTACTGTGTCTGCTGCTAATATAGACTGGTTGATAAAGAGATGTAGTATGTATGTATAAAGAAGAAAGAAAAAAAAACCACGGGTAGGTGGTATACAATTATGGATGGACTGCCGAGTGCCGACACAGAGGTAGCTACAGCCGTGGACTACTGTACTGTGTCTGCTGCTAATATAGACTGGTTGATAAAGAGATGTAGTATGTATGTATAAAGAAGAAAGAAAAAAAAACCACGGGTAGGTGGTATACAATTATGGACGGACTGCCGAGTGCCGACACAGAGGTAGCTACAGCCGTGGACTACCGTACTGTACTGTGTCTGCTGCTAATATAGACTGGTTGATAAAGAGATGTAGTATGTATGTATAAAGAAGAAAGAAAAAAAAACCACGGGTAGGTGGTATACAATTATGGATGGACTGCCGAGTGCCGACACAGAGGTAGCTACAGCCGTGAACTACCGTACTGTGTCTGCTGCGACTGGATGATAAATAATGATATAAAAAATATATATATATCACTACTGCAGCCGGACAGGTATATATTATATAATGACGGACCTGCTGGACACTGTCTGTCAGCAGAATGAGTTTTTTATAGAATAAAAAAAAAAAACACCACACAAGTCACACGACGAGTGTTTAACTTTTTCAGGCAATCACAATATAGTATACTACTAACTATACTGGTGGTCAGTGTGGTCAGGTCAATGGTCAGTCACACTGGCAGTGGCACTCCTGCAGCAAAAGTGTGCACTGTTTAATTTTAATAATATGTACTCCTGGCTCCTGCTATAACCTATAACTGGCACTGCTCCCCAGTCTCCCCCACAATTATAAGCTGTGTGAGCACAGTCAGATATATACATAGATGATGCAGCACACTGGGCTGAGCAGTGCACACAGATATGGTATGTGACTGAGTCACTGTGTATCGTTTTTTTCAGGCAGAGAACGGATTATATTAAATAAAACTGCACTGTCTGGTGGTCACTGTGGTCAGTCACTACTAAACTCTGCACTCTCTACAGTACTCCTAAGCTCCAGTAAATCAAGTGTCTCTGTCTCAAATCAATCTCACTCTCTCTCTTCTAATCTAAATGGAGAGGACGCCAGCCACGTCCTCTCCCTATCAATCTCAATGCACGTGTGAAAATGGCGGCGACGCGCGGCTCCTTATATAGAATCCGAGTCTCGCGAGAATCTGACAGCGTCATGATGACGTTCGGGCGCGCTCGGGTTAACCGAGCAAGGCGGGAAGATCCGAGTCGCTCGGACCCGTGAAAAAAAACATGAAGTTCGGGCGGGTTCGGATTCCGAGGAACCGAATCCGCTCATCTCTACTATATACAGGATAATCCTTCCCCTAAGATTACAGGGATGCGTCCTGTATAGACCCGATTCACCATTAATCCTCACAAAAAGCAATTGAGGCTCAGGTATTCATTCAGGCCGCGAGGGTGAATCGTGTCTAATTTGTGGATCCACCTTGCCTCCAGTTGCAACAATTTTTTTGCTCGGTTGCCACCTCGGATGGACTCTGGAACCTGGTCCACTATTTTGTAGCGGACAGAGGCTAGGCTGTGGCGCATCTGCGCAAAATGACGGGCCACTGGCTGTTCGCTACTCCCTGATACCAGGGCCGCCCTGATCGCTGACCTGTGTTGGGCCATCCTCTCTTTAAAAAGACACTGGGTTTTACCCACATGGTAAAGACTGCAGGGGCAGATTAACACATAAACTACATGTGTCGAGCTGCATGTCACTGCTTTGGGGATCTTCAATTTCTTCCCTGTATGTGGGTGTGAGATCGAGTCCCCAGTTAGCATATAGCTGCATGTGGTGCAGCCCAAACATTTGAAGCACCCTGCTTTACGTGTTAAAAAATGAGTGGTGGGTCGTGTTCTTGTAAACCCCGTTACATCATTCTTTACTACTAGGTCTTTAATGTTGGAACTGCGAGTGTAGCAAGGCATTATTTGGCTGTTCTTAAGACTTACTAAATTAGGATCTGAAGTAATCATCGGCCATAATTGCTTAATTTTCTTATTGGTCCTTCTGCTGGAGGTGTTGTACTGGTTTACCCAGGCCATTTTAGGAGCAGAAGGAACTGGGACTTTGACCCGTAGCAATTCCTGTCTACTCAGGGACAAAGCCCTGGCACGAGCATTCTTCAGAAGCTTAAGTGGGTAACCCCTCTGTATGAATTTGTTCGTCATGATTTCTAGCTGTATCTCTAGCTCCTCAGGGTCGCTGGTAATTCTGCACACCCTGAGGAATTGAGAATACGGTAAACCCTGAATTAAAGCTGGGGGGTGGAAACTGTCGAATCTAAGGAGTGTATTGCGATCCGTGGGCTTGATGCGCCACAGCCTAGCCTCTGTCCGCTACAAAATAGTGGACCAGGTTCCAGAGTCCATCCGAGGTGGCAACCGAGCAAAAAAATTGTTGCAACTGGAGGCAAGGTGGATCCACAAATTAGACACGATTCACCCTCGCGGCCTGAATGAATACCTGAGCCTCAATTGCTTTTTGTGAGGATTAATGGTGAATCGGGTCTATACAGGACGCATCCCTGTAATCTTAGGGGAAGGATTATCCTGTATATAGTCGACAGGGTAGTTAAATCAAACCACTAGTTTTAGTATGAAGGGTCAGATAGAAACAAACACAGGGACCCTTGCACCCATAGCCCCCCTCAATAGGCTGGTTGACTTTTGAGGCTGAAGTTCATGTAGTTTAATTAATGGCAGACCGACAGAATAGGTCATTAATATTAGATTGGATAAAACATAGCTGTAAGTGCTTGTAAAGTTTTTCATTTCACTAAAGATAGTTAGAATGTATTTTCCGATAGGATTTATTGTAGATCCTATACTGTTTTATGTACACTTGATGTTTTTATAACACTTACGGTGTATCATACTGTGGGCCGTTTGGGCACTTAGAAGCACGGTTTTAATATCTTTGTATTGTTTATTTCCACGTAAGTGGTCTGAATTCACACTGCTTAATTCATATATGTATTTTTTGTATTAGTTTGTTGTCATGGCAACTCGTTGCCATGACGGCATAGATCCCTTGCTTGTGTGGTCCCTCCCAACGGCCGCGTCGACCGGCAACGGAGTCACGTCACCCGGAAGGGGCGGAGACTGCCGAAACCGGAAGTGCGGGCTCTGGAGCTCGGGACGCCGCTGGCCGCGACGGAAGGAACGGAGCCAGGGACTGGTAAGGTATTTAAGTTTTGTTTATCACTGTGTTTATTTGTATTGCTGTGTCTTGAAGAAGGGAGTGCGTCTCCCGAAACGTCACCCATTAAAAGCACGTTTTCTACTTTTCAAGTAAGTCTCCTGAGTGCCGCCTTCCATCTTCTATATACCGAGCGTGTTTGCTTAAGGAGGGCACCGGAGCCAATACCCTGTGGGGGAGAGGAGTGCCAGACCAAGGACAGTGCTATTTGTATGGGGGACTTGGGGCTGCTTTTCCCCAGTCCCACCAGGTCGGGGCACCCTCCATAAGATTCACTTGAATCATTTATCTGGACACTGGCTCATCAATTCACACTTGAGCACTGCACACAGGCACCAAGCACACTGCACTTTAGTGTGCAATTAAAAGCACATACAGCAGTCCATTGGCGACAGGTGGTCGCAAACACCCCTGGTCTATAAGAACACGGAAGGAATACACCCGTTCAGCCATAACATGACTACGCCTGAAGGGGAACCTGGTGATGCCCAGGCTTATTTATTACAGTGCGATAATTATGACGTGCTAAGCTTCTCTGACCTAGAGGCAGAAAATATTCTAGTGAAAGAGCCTGCCTTTGAAGAGAACCTGGTGTCTTCCAATGAGGAATTGTTCCGCGAATTATTCAAATTACGCAAGAGAGAAGTGGACTTTATGTATCACGGACGAACTCTCTCAGATTATTATAGAAGCAAGCAGATCCCGAGGGGATTTCGGGTACAAAACACTCCCACCATTGGGCGTTATAATCCGAGCTTCTGCAGACGGTGGATCTCTGTCCTCAATAAGTGTGCCATGGACCTCATGCTCCTGGTAATAGAGGAATCTACCCGAGAGGTCAACCTTACCAGGGAGAAACTTCGCACATTTGAGGAACAACACCTCCAGAGCCTCTCTGATGATAAAACAATGAATTGGTTGGACAAGTTGAAAAACCAGGTAGAAACGTATAGGCTTGAGCTGCTCAAATACAAAAAAACCAAATTGCTCAAAGTACAAGCCGATTACGAGCAACATCGGGTATACACCTGGTTAGCTAAAGCCACGGGGGCGGCATCTAGAGGCAAGCCGGAGAGGAGCTACAGACGGAGGACACAGAGACCACAAGTCAGCACTTCTGCGAGCGAAACGGATGATACAGCGGTGTCTGATTCAGTGATGTCTGCCCAAGGAGTCCCTTTAGGGGCAGTCACCCGGGCACTGGCCTCGGGCAAAAGAAGAAACCCACCAGACGGGGTGGCCAATCGAGGCGGAAGGCGGGGAGGAAGACCACCCAGGTCACGTCGGACTTAATTTTCAATTTATCGCGGGCAACACTAACGACGGCAGAAACAGCTGTCCTCAGTAGGGGACTGTCATATGTACCGACAAAGACACCAGATGACTTTCAATGGAAGGTTGAGACCTTCAAATTCAATAGAAGCCTGAAACTCAAAGAGCATTTTGGCAAGCATGTGGACCATAGACAACAAGGAATATCGACTCCTCTGATCAAAGGACTCACTTCGGGGTCACAGTTTGACCCAGTTTCGCAAAATGCGACTATTAAAACCTTCACAAGATTGGTAGAGCACCTGCAGGATGACCCCCCTCCACACATATATAGAAACATGTCCAAGGAAGAACATGAAGCCCTTCGAGATTTAAGCGCCAGACAGGACATTATCATCAGGGGCGCTGATAAAGGGGGCGCCATTGTGATATTAGACACTGAGGACTATATAGCAGAATGTGACCGACTGTTGGCAGACAGTCACACTTATGCCCTACTAGATGGTGACCCTACTGCACAGTTTAAAACTGCACTAGATCAGATTTTACTGCAGGCTAAAGAAGAGGGCGTGATTTCGCATGATTTGTATATCAAACTATTGAGCCCACACCCTGTCGTCCCTATTTTCTATTCGATCCCCAAGCTCCATAAGGATGCGCAGCATCCGCCGGGACGCCCCATTATCTCTGCGAGGGGCTCACTATGTGAGCCGATCGCCAGATATTTAGATTTTTTCCTGCAACCCTGCATCCAAGCCACACCCACACACCTGAAAGACACCAGTGCACTATTGAGACAGTTTGCACAGCTAGGGTCCATCCCAGCCGACATGGTACTGGCCACACTAGATGTGGCCAGTCTATATACCTGTATTCCCCACCAGGCTGGGTTAACAGCTGTAAGGCATCTTATTACCAATAACCCTAAATACACGGGTCCCGATGTTGATTTGTTCGTCAGGTTACTAGAATACACCCTTAGCCATAATTATTTTCTGTTTAATGGCAGGTTTTTTCTACAGAAGACCGGCTGTGCGATGGGGTCGGCGGTGGCCCCATCGCTAGCCAATTCATACATGTGGGAGGTGGAGAGACAAACTTTTTTTGAGAATAGCGTGACAGCTAAGGCTATTTTTCTATATACTCGGTATATAGATGACCTGTTGTTGTTTTGGACTGGAGATGAGGGAGCCTTGGTCACACTCATAGAGGAACATAACAACTCCTCCAGTCCGATCAAGTTCACTGTGTCTACACACAGGTCAGAAATCTGTTTCTTGGACACTAAAATCCAGATACGAGATGGTGAGTTACACACCACATTATATTCCAAGCCCACGGATCGCAATACACTCCTTAGATTCGACAGTTTCCACCCCCCAGCTTTAATTCAGGGTTTACCGTATTCTCAATTCCTCAGGGTGTGCAGAATTACCAGCGACCCTGAGGAGCTAGAGATACAGCTAGAAATCATGACGAACAAATTCATACAGAGGGGTTACCCACTTAAGCTTCTGAAGAATGCTCGTGCCAGGGCTTTGTCCCTGAGTAGACAGGAATTGCTACGGGTCAAAGTCCCAGTTCCTTCTGCTCCTAAAATGGCCTGGGTAAACCAGTACAACACCTCCAGCAGAAGGACCAATAAGAAAATTAAGCAATTATGGCCGATGATTACTTCAGATCCTAATTTAGTAAGTCTTAAGAACAGCCAAATAATGCCTTGCTACACTCGCAGTTCCAACATTAAAGACCTAGTAGTAAAGAATGATGTAACGGGGTTTACAAGAACACGACCCACCACTCATTTTTTAACACGTAAAGCAGGGTGCTTCAAATGTTTGGGCTGCACCACATGCAGCTATATGCTAACTGGGGACTCGATCTCACACCCACATACAGGGAAGAAATTGAAGATCCCCAAAGCAGTGACATGCAGCTCGACACATGTAGTTTATGTGTTAATCTGCCCCTGCAGTCTTTACTATGTGGGTAAAACCCAGTGTCTTTTTAAAGAGAGGATGGCCCAACACAGGTCAGCGATCAGGGCGGCCCTGGTATCAGGGAGTAGCGAACAGCCAGTGGCCCGTCATTTTGCGCAGATGCGCCACAGCCTAGCCTCTGTCTGCTACAAAATAGTGGACCAGGTTCCAGAGTCCATCCGAGGTGGCAACCGAGCAAAAAAATTGTTGCAACTGGAGGCAAGGTGGATCCACAAATTAGACACGATTCACCCTCGCGGCCTGAATGAATACCTGAGCCTCAATTGCTTTTTGTGAGGATTAATGGTGAATCGGGTCTATACAGGACACATCCCTGTAATCTTAGGGGAAGGATTATCCTGTATATAGTCGACAGGGTAGTTAAATCAAACCACTAGTTTTAGTATGAAGGGTCAGATAGAAACAAACACAGGGACCCTTGCACCCATAGCCCCCCTCAATAGGCTGGTTGACTTTTGAGGCTGAAGTTCATGTAGTTTAATTAATGGCAGACCGACAGAATAGGTCATTAATATTAGATTGGATAAAACATAGCTGTAAGTGCTTGTAAAGTTTTTCATTTCACTAAAGATAGTTAGAATGTATTTTCCGATAGGATTTATTGTAGATCCTATACTGTTTTATGTACACTTGATGTTTTTATAACACTTACGGTGTATCATACTGTGGGCCGTTTGGGCACTTAGAAGCACGGTTTTAATATCTTTGTATTGTTTATTTCCACGTAAGTGGTCTGAATTCACACTGCTTAATTCATATATGTATTTTTTGTATTAGTTTGTTGTCATGGCAACTCGTTGCCATGACGGCATAGATCCCTTGCTTGTGTGGTCCCTCCCAACGGCCGCGTCGACCGGCAACGGAGTCACGTCACCCGGAAGGGGCGGAGACTGCCGAAACCGGAAGTGCGGGCTCCGGAGCTCGGGACGCCGCTGGCCGTGACGGAAGGAACGGAGCCAGGGACTGGTAAGGTATTTAAGTTTTGTTTATCACTGTGTTTATTTGTATTGCTGTGTCTTGAAGAAGGGAGTGCGTCTCCCGAAACGTCACCCATTAAAAGCACGTTTTCTACTTTTCAAGTAAGTCTCCTGAGTGCCGCCTTCCATCTTCTATATATATATATATATATATATATAGAGAGAGAGAGAGAGAGAGAGAGAGAGAGAGAAAGAAAGAAAGACACACACACGGTCAAGTCACATTATTATGAGCACCTATTACATTTGACATCGGCAGCACATAGCCCGTGAAGTACGTCATGTGTCATGCGCTTGCTTGGTTGGTATACACTGCCATTCAAAAGTTTGGGGTCACCCAGACAATTTTGTGTTTTTCATGGAAACTCACTTTTATTTATCAAATGAGTTGCAAAATGAAAAGAACATATAGTCAAGACATTGGCAAGGTTAGAAATATTGATTTTTATTTGAAATAATAATTTTGTCCTTCAAACTTTGCTTTTGTCAAAGAATACTCACGTTGCAGCAATTACGGCATTGCAGACCTTTGGCATTCTAGCTGTTAATTTGTTGAGGTAATCTGAAGAAATTTCACCACGTGCTTCCTGAAGCACCTCCCACAAGTTGGATTGGCTTGATGGGCACTTATTGCGTACCATACGGTCAAGCTGCTCCCACAACAGCTCAATGGGCTTGAGATCTGGTGACTGCGCTGTCCACTCCACTACAGACAGAATACCAGCTGCCTGCTTCTTACTTAAATGGTTCTTGCATAATTTTGAGGTGTGCTTTGGGTCATTGTCCTGTTGCAGGAGGAAATTGGCTCCAATCAAGCGCTGTCCACAGGATATGGCATGGCATTGCAAAATGGAGTGATAACCTTCCTTATTAAAAATTAATTTTCTCTTACGTCCTAGGGGATGCTGAGGTCCATTTTAGTACCATGGGGTATAGACGGGTCCCTTGGGAGCCATGGGCACTTTAAGAGTTTATTAGTGTGGGCTGGCTCCTCCCTCTATGCCCCTCCTACCAGACTCAGTTTAGAAAATGTGCCCAGAGGAGCCGGTCCCAGCTAGGGTAGCTCTTAGGAGTTTTTATATTTTCTGAGTTTAGTTAGGTACAGGCAGGCTGCTGGCAACAGCCTCCCTGCTTCATGGGACTTAGGGGGGGAGTAGGAACCAACTCTAGAAGTTAATGGTTCTCTATCTCCGCTGACAGGACACTGAGCTCCTGCAGGTGCTGATCGCAAGCCCACGAGGCGACCGCTCACTCCCGCAGCACGGCCGCCACCCCCTAAGAGAGCCAGAAGAAAGAAGAGTGGTGAGTACTTCGCCAGCTCCCGGAGAGCGGGTCGCTGGCGGGAATTATTATTATTATCATCCTCCTTTATTTATATGGCGCCACAAGGGTTCCACAGCGCCCAATTACAGAGTACATGTGCACATAATCAAAACAGGAAAACAGTGACTTACAGTTGAAGACAATATAGGACAAGTACAGGGTAACTAAGCATAACTACACCAGTAAACGACAGAGATAAACTGCGGGATTTGGGCAATTGAGGATTATTAAAGTAAGAAAAGGATAAGCACATGAGGGCCCTACTCGTGAGAGCTTACATTCTAAAGAGGAGTGGTAGACAGACAGAGGTGACACAGAAAGGGGTACATAGAGAGCGTGGAACAGAGGGTTAGGATGAGATTTGGCTGGGTTTGGTAAAGAAGTGGGTCTTAAGGGCCCATTTGAAGTTTTTTAGAGAGGTGGAGAGTCTGAGGGGAAGCGGTAAAGAATTCCAGAAAAAGGGAGGAGCACGTGAAAAATCTTGGAGATAAGAGTGGGAGGAAGTAATCAGAAGACCGGAGAGTTGGCGTGCATTAGCAGAGCGAAGTGGACGGGTGGGAGAGTAAAGGGAGATAAGGTCAGAGATGTAAATGGGAGAGGAGTGGGTGAGTGCTTTGTAAGTGAGTGTGAGAAGTTTAAATTGGATTCTGAAAGGGAAGGAAAGCCAGTGAAGGGCTTGTAGGAGAGGGGAGTTGGACGTAGTGCGTTTGGTGAGGAAGATGAGCCGGGCAGCAGCATTGAGGATAGAGTGGAGTGGAGAGAGGTAATTGTCAGGGAGGCCAGTTAGGAGGAGATTACAGTAGTACAGTCTGGAAATAATCAGTGAGTGAATAATGATCTTAGTGGCATCCTGGGTGAGAAAAGGTCTGATCCTGGAAATGTTTTTGAGATGAAAATGACAGGTTTGCGTACTTGGGGGCTAGAGGAGATAGTCATGCCATCAATGGATAATAAGATTGTGGGAGGCGAGGTTGTGCGGGAGGGTGGGAAGATGATCAGCTCTGTCTTATAGTCTTAGACATGTTGAGTTTAAGAAAGCGCTGGGACATCCAGGAAGAGATAGCAGAAAGACAGATGGAGGTAAGAGTGAGGAGAGCGGAGGAGAGATCAGGGGAGGAGAGGTAGATTTGAGTGTCATAAGCATAGAGGTGGTATTGGAAGTTAAAAGAACTAATGAGTTCACCAAAAGAGGACGTATAGAGAGAGAGAAAAGGAGAGGACCAAGAATAGAGCCTTGGGGGACACCAACAGTTAGTGGAAGTGGGGGGGGGGGTAGTATCATGAGAGGAGAGAGAGAAGGAACGATCAGAGAGGTAGGAGGACAGCCAGGAGAGGGCAGTATCATGCAGACTAAGAGAGTGAAGGATTTGCAGAAGGAGAGGGTGGTCCACAGTGTCAAAAGCAGCAGAGAGGTCAAGAAGAATAAGCAGAGAGTAGTGGCCCTTAGATTTGGCTGCATGGAGGTCATTGCAGACTTTTGTGAGGGCAGTTTCAGTGGAGAACGGAAACCAGACTGGAATGGGTCAAGCAGTGAGTGAGAGGAAAGAAAGGTAGTGAGGCGATTATAGACAATACACTCAAGAAGTTTGGAGGCAAAAGGGAGGAGAGAGATGGGTCGATAGTTGGAGAGAGTGTTTGGATCAAGGGTAGGTTTTTAAGAATAGGGAAGACGAGAGCATGCTTGAAGGCAGAGGGGACAGTGCCTGATGAGAGGGAGAGATTGAGAAGGTGGGCAAGATGGGAACAGGCAGAAGGAGAGAGGTAGCGGAGGAGGTGGGAGGGGATAGGGTCAAGTGGGGAGGTTGTGTGTGTGTGGGGGGAGGAACGGATGAGGGCCATGACTTCCTCGCCAGATACATGGGAGAAAGATATCAGAGATGGTAAGAGGGAAGGGGAGGGGTGGCAAGGGATGGGTGGTGGCTGGTTGCTGGTCTGGTGAGATGCAATGTCCTGACGTATGGAGTCAATCTTGGATGTGAAATAAGTGGCAAAGTCAAGCGCAGACAATGAGGAAGAGAGGAGGTGGTAGTGGGCAGAGGAGGGAGTTAACAGTGGCAAAGAGGCACCGGGGGTTGAAAGACTGGGTTGAAATGAGGATTTTGATGTATGATTGTTTAGCGAATGGCGGCACACGGGTGGGAGCGCAGCTCTGACAGGCTGCGCTCCAGAAGGCTCAGCGGCACACTGTGTATGGCGCAGTGAGGGGCGTCCTGGGCCAGCGCAATCACCATACACTGGTCAGCACTACTAACAGGGGCTAATCCCGCTGTTAGTGACAAAATGCCTCAGGCCAGTATAATACAATTAGTGCGGGAAGACGCTCCATTACAGGGGGCGGGACTTCTCCTCAGAGCGGATCCAGCACTCACCAGTGCCATTTTCTCCCTGCAGTTCATCGAAACGCAAAAAACGCCCCAGGTTGAAATCCGCAGCCGAATACCTTCGGCCCTCACACCAGGAGACGTATCGTTTCCAGATATGGTGGTAATGCTTTGACGTGACAACTTTTCTGGCCTATAATGGTTGCAATAACCTTATCCGGAATTGCTTTCTCAGCTAGAAGGTTCCACTCAACTGCCATGCCATTAAACGAAGCCGCCGTAAGTCCGGGTAGACGAACTGTCCTTGCTGAAGAAGATCCTCCCGCAGCGGCAGTGGCCAGGGGTCTTGTACTGCCATGGGCAGAAGATCTGCTTACCAAACTCTTTGAGGCCATTTGAGAATTGCCTGAGCTCCCTCACTTCTGATTCTTTTTAGAACCCTGGGGAGCAACGGAATCGGAGGAAACAGGTACACCAGCCGGTAAACCCACAGCATTGTCAGCGCATCCACTGCCGCTGCCAGAGGGTCCCTTGTCCTGGAACAATAGCACCGAAGCTTGTTGTTGAGTCGAGAGGTCATCAGATCGATCTGCGGACAGCCCCACTGATCTGTTATCAGTCAAAATACCCATGGATCGAGACTCCACTCTCCTTGGTGTAGGTCGTGATGACTTAGGAAGTCCGCCTCTCAGTTGTCCACTCCCGAAAATGAATATGGCCGATACTGCCCTTGCATTCTTTTCTACCCAGAGGAGTATCTTGGATACCTCCCGCATGCAGGTCCTGCTCTTTGTCCCTCCCTGCCGATTGACATACGCCACAGCCGTGGCGCTGTCTGAGTGAACCCGAATGGCTTGACCTTAAAGCAGGTGAGACGCCTGTAGCAGAGCATTGTAGATCGCCCTGAGTTCCAGTATGTTTATTGGAAGAACAGCTCCGTGGCTTGACTACCTGCCCTGGAACTGTGCCCCTTGGGTGACAGCTCCCCAACCTCGAAGGCTCGCGTCCATGGTCAAGAGAAACCAAACATGGATCCCAAAGCTCCGATCCTCCAAGAGGTTGGAGGGCTGAAACCACCACAGTGGAGAGATCCTGGCCTGCGGTGAGAGACGTATCACCTGGTGCATCTAAAAATGCGAACCCAATCATTTCTTCAGGAGATACAGTTGGAATGTCCTCGCATGGAATCTGCCAAATTAAATGTCCTTGAAGGAGGCCACCATCTTTCCCAACAGGTGGGTGCAAAGATTTACTGAGATGCGCTTTGGCTGCAGAACCGATCAAACTAACTCCTGAAGCGCCCTTGCCTTGTCCGCAGGAAGGAAGACCTTCTGAGCCACCGTGTCCAAGATCATCCCGAGGAACTGGAGACGCTGGGTAAGCTCGAGATGCGATTTTTGGAAGTTTAGAAACCAACCATGGTGTGATAACAGGGATGTTGTGCGGCAGATGCTGTCCAGCAGTTGTTCCTTTATCTTGCCTTTATCAACAGATCGTCCAGGTAGGGGACAATGTTCACGTCCTGAATCCTGAATTGGAGCATAATTTCCACCATCACTTTTGTGAAGAACACAAAAACAACAATAAGGTACTAGGTACCTCCTGGCGCCAATTAAAATGCTCAGTGATTAATAATAGTTTGCCTGCCGCTCTCTTGTACCAAAGGGACTACTCTGTCCTTCAAAATAAAGAACACTAAGAAAAAAAAGTTTAGAAAGCGCTGACAAACTATATTTTAAAAAGTTTTCGTTTTATTTTTACATTTAGACATAAAAATATATATATCTGGTTGTAAACCGTAATAGCTAGCTTTCATAAAAAAATATATATTAATAATCTCTAACTATTTTCAGTCTCAATATACTGCTTTATACATCTGCACACTTTCTCCAAATATACAGAGGGCAACACATACTCATTATACAGATGGTTATACCTCTACAGAAAAAAAGCTATTTTGTATCTATATCAAAACATTTGCTCAATATTAGATGTTAATAAGCTTGTTGCAGCACAAAATAGAGTTTCTGTATCAGCATGAAACATAAATACCAGATGTTTGCAAATTAACAGGCTATTGCAATAGAATATCCTGTATCTAGTATAATTGTAGTGCTTTAAAAGTCTGTATCCAAAGGGTGTTAAGTATTAGCTTTGTTACGTCACAATCATTGTGGTATCTTACTTGCTAAGCAGAAAAGCATTAGTATACATGTAGAGTTTGAGACCGTTTTTAGCAGAGTTTGTTATATAAAGCAATTGCTGTTAGACATGGCCATGCTGCTATAGGTTAAAATACAATTGTTACCACGTCTTCCTTCTGCGCTATGGGCAGCGCTTATTAACTCCCGGCTCTGGTGCTCCAAACCTTTAATATGAGCCTTATCCGGAGATGAATGGAGAGTCCCAGCAGTAGGAGATTATTCAAACAGGCTCAGCCAATTATGGTTCCACAGATAGTTCAATCAGAGACACATTTCCCCGTCTAAAAGCAACTCAGCGGCTTCCTTAGTCAAGATGATATGTGACCTGGCTTGGCTGCTCTTATCGTGAACCAGTCGTCATGCGCACATAGTCTGCGGTCCGCGCCTCCATTTCATCCCGCTGTATGCGGCTGCGCGGTGGCCATCCTTGAAGTTTCCTGGCCCTTATGCGTTCCATTATATATAGCTATAGTATTTCCATTGGACGGCAACGTTGTTATTCACTCTCGATATTACTTAATTCATATACTTTATGTTGCTCATGACTTTGTCCATATAGAAAACCGCTATTTGTTCAATTCACTTATTCTCCGCATATATATTTATATATTAAGTTTCCAGGCAAGCCTATGGTTTAAACATCTACTTTAAAACAGAACCTATACCATTCAACACATCTGTACCACTTTATAAAAACTGAGCATAAAAAAAAAATGTTTTTCTAAGAAGAATCAACCTTTTACACCAGTGGTTTCCAAACTTTTTTGAAACATGGCGCCCTAGAATATCAGAATTTTTTTCACGGCACCCCTAGGCCAAAGATTTATTATTGAGAAATAAAGAAAGAAATATTACATTAAGTAGATCGTGTTTATATGCCATCCTTAGGGTCAGTTGTGTGGTGAGGGGCAAGATTTGCTTCTATTTGGCCACATATTTTATGACTGGCAGCCACCAGCACTGGTTTTGCCTATTATATTGACCATGAATAATTTGAATTGGTCCTGGACCACCAACCCAGGGCACCCCTGCAAGTGTCCCGAGGCACCCCAGGGAGCCACGGCACACAGTTTGGGAACCTCTGTTTTACACTATTCAACATTATAATGACCTATATGCCGTCCTATATACCTTGACTTAATACGGTCATTCGACATTTATCAATTATTTTACATTTTTATTTATCAATGTATTTTCCATAGATACATATTGCGGCATATACATATGTGCACCGTGGATAATATAACCAGGGCCGAAACTAGGATTTTTGGCACCCGGGGCAAGGCAATAATTTGGTGCCCCTCGCCATGCGCACGCGAACACACAGAACCATGTCAAAAACACAATAATAAACAGTTGTCAAAGTGACAACCAGCACCGTCACGGTGCATCCAGCACACATTCCCTAGGAAAATGGATAGGAACACAAGAAAACATGCACCCCAGATACAGTATTGTGGGCGACTGCTGTAGGACTACAAAGCCCAGTATGCCAGTCAGGACATAGGACCAATTAAAGAGGAGAACTACCAACTTTCTGGGGAGAGGGGACACACAATGTGGGTTATTCTGGCTGCAGAGAGGAGTCCCTAGGAATGGCTGATGTTATATACCTGATACAAGCCATGCAATCACTGTGGGTGTAGTATGGTATGCTGGCGGCCGGGCTCCCGGCGACCAGCATACCGGTGCCAGAAGCCCGACCGCCGGCATACCGACAGCGTGGCGAGCGCAAATGAGCCCCTTGCGGGCTTGCTGTGCTCGCCATGCTGCGGGCACGGTGGCGCGCGCTATATATTTTCCCTCCAGGGGGGCCGTGGACCCCCACGAGGGAGATAAATTGTCGGTATGCCAGCTGTCGGGATCCTGGCGCCGGTATAGTGTGCGCCGAGATCCTGACAGTCGGCAACCTGAAGACCACCCATCACTGTATCACACACAATCGGGGGGAGGTCTCCTACTCGTCAACTGCTGTAGGACTACAAAGCCCTGCATGCAAGTTGGGACCTAGGACCCCACTTAGGGAGGCAGCAGCTGTCCTGGCGTATAGAGACCTCAACTCACTGCCCAGACTAATTATCAGCTGCTGTTGCTTCCTCTCATCCTGTCCTCCTCTGGTGGAGTTGCGTGCAGGAAGGGGGAGACACTGGGGAACAAGCCATGAGGGCAGACATAGTTTATACAGGCACAGGAGAGTGTGAGCGGCCATGGACCAGCATTTGGCAAATGAAAGGGGGCAGCTGGAAAGTCCATGGGCACTGCCCCTGCCCCATTAATTAGCGTTCTAGTTGCTGGGGAGGGGGTAGTTTCATTGGTGGCGCTGGGGAGCAGGTACCTGCAACGAGGGTTCTTGGACCTGGCAAAAGGTAGCCCCTTAGAGCTGAAAGGAAGGAGGGGAGGCAGAGTACTCATCTCTGTGCCCTCTCAGATTCTGCATCCGGGGCGCATGCCCCCTTATCCCCCCCCAGTTGCAGCCATGATATAACCATAAAGTTCTTGAGAGTAGTTCAAAATTATCCTTGATATACATGTTTAATTTTAAGTAGGATATTTTAATTTATTTCAAAGCTTTAAAGACCCGCTTTCCAGTTTCCGTATAAGAATATCTTCATAATTTATTTTCTAAATTGTTCTAATCTAATCTGCGCAGACACTTTTCTCATTCTGTATGTATTTCTACATTTTCTTTCTTTTCCTCCTGTATTTCCTACACCCCATTGTAGCAACCTAATAATATATCAACAAACACATCCATATATTCAATGTGCATCAGCAGTTCACTCATAATACCGGTTCTCATGTTTCACAGATCCCTTTGTCATTATAGTCCGATGGACGTGCACCAGATGACACTCTGGTGTCTCCCCCATCGGATCTATATGGAACGTATTCTTTCCTTATTCCAACCCTACCACAGTATGTACTAAAAATAAGAATTTACTTACCGATAATTCTATTTCTCGTAGTCCGTAGTGGATGCTGGGAACTCCGTAAGGACCATGGGGAATAGCGGCTCCGCAGGAGACTGGGCACAAAAGTAAAGCTTTAGGACTACCTTGTGTGCACTGGCTCCTCCCCCTATGACCCTCCTCCAGGCCTCAGTTAGGATACTGTGCCCGGACGAGCGTACACAATAAGGAAGGATTTTGAATCCCGGGTAAGACTCATACCAGCCACACCAATCACACCGTATAACCTGTGATCTGAACCCAGTTAACAGCATGATAACAGAGGAGCCTCTGGAAAGATGGCTCACAACAATAATAACCCGATTTTTGTAACAATAACTATGTACAAGTATTGCAGACAATCCGCACTTGGGATGGGCGCCCAGCATCCACTACGGACTACGAGAAATAGAATTATCGGTAAGTAAATTCTTATTTTCTCTGACGTCCTAGTGGATGCTGGGAACTCCGTAAGGACCATGGGGATTATACCAAAGCTCCCAAACGGGCGGGAGAGTGTGGATGACTCTGCAGCACCGAATGAGAGAACTCCAGGTCCTCCTCAGCCAGGGTATCAAATTTGTAGAATTTAGCAAACGTGTTTGCCCCTGACCAAGTAGCTGCTCGGCAAAGTTGTAACGCCGAGACCCCTCGGGCAGCCGCCCAAGATGAGCCCACCTTCCTTGTGGAATGGGCTTTTACAGATTTTGGCTGTGGCAGGCCTGCCACAGAATGTGCAAGCTGAATTGTACTACAAATCCAACGAGCAATAGTCTGCTTAGAAGCAGGTGCACCCAGCTTGTTGGGTGCATACAGGATAAACAGCGAGTCAGATTTCCTGACTCCAGCCGTCCTGGAAACATATATTTTCAAGGCCCTGACTACGTCCAACAACTTGGAGTCCTCCAAGTCACTAGTAGCCGCAGGTACCACAATAGGTTGGTTCAGATGAAACACTGAAACCACCTTAGGGAGAAAATGAGGACGAGTCCTCAATTCCGCCCTGTCTGAATGGAAGATCAGATAAGGGCTTTTACAGGATAAAGCCCGCCAATTCTGACACGCGCCTGGCCGAGGCCAGGGCCAACAACATGACCACTTTTCATGTGAGATATTTTAACTCCACAGATTCAAGTGGTTCAAACCAATGTGACTTTAGGAACCCCAAAACTACATTGAGATCCCAAGGTGCCACTGGAGGCACAAAAGGAGGCTGTATATGCAGTACCCCTTTTACAAACGTCTGAACTTCAGGTAGTGAAGCTAGTTTTTTCTGGAAGAAAATTGACAGGGCCGAAATTTGAACCTTAATGGACCCCAATTTTAGGCCCATAGACACTCCTGTTTACAGGAAATGCAGGAATCGACCTAGTTGAAATTCCTCCATCGGGGCCTTACTGGCCTCGCACCACGCAACATATTTTCGCCAAATGCGGTGATAATGCTTTGCGGTTACATCCTTCCTGGCTTGATCAGGGTAGGGATGACTTCATCCGGAATGCCTTTTTCCTTCAGGATCCGGCGTTCAACCGCCCTGCCGTCAAACGCAGCCGCGGTAAGTCTTGGAATAGACAGGGTCCTTGCTGGAGCAGGTCCCTTCTTAGAGGTAGAGGCCACGGGTCCTCCGTGAGCATCTCTTGAAGTTCCGGGTACCAAGTCCTTCTTGGCCAATCCGGAGCCACGAGTATAGTTCTTACTCCCCTCCGTCTTATAATTCTCAGTACTTTTGGTATGAGAGGAAGAGGAGGGAACACATACACTGACTGGTACACCCACGGTGTTACCAGAGCGTCCACAGCTATTGCCTGAGGGTCCCTTGACCTGGCGCAATACCTGTCCAATTTTTTGTTTAGGCGGGACGCCATCATGTCCACCTTTGGTTTTTCCCAATGGTTTACAATCATGTGGAAGACTTCTGGGTGAAGTCCCCACTCTCCCGGGTGGAGGTCATGCCTGCTGAGGAAGTCTGCTTCCCAGTTGTCCACTCCCGGAATGAACACTGCTGACAATGCTATCACATGATTTTCCGCCCAGCGAAAAATCCTTGCAGCTTCTGCCATTGCCCTCCTGCTTCTTGTGCCGCCCTGTCTGTTTACGTGGGCGACTGCCGTGATGTTGTCCGACTGGATCAGCACCGGCTGACCTTGAAGCAGAGGTCTTGCTTGGTTTAGGGCATTGTAAATGGCCCTTAGCTCCAAAATATTCATGTGAAGTGATGTCTCCAGGCTTGACCACAAGCCCTGGAAATTTCTTCCCTGTGTGACTGCTCCCCAGCCTCGCAGGCTGGCATCCGTGGTCACCAGGACCCAGTCCTGAATGCCGAATCTGCGGCCCTCTTGAAGATGAGCACTCTGCAACCACCACAGGAGAGACACCCTTGTCTTTGGTGACAGGGTTATCCGCTGATGCATCTGAAGATGCGATCCGGACCATTTGTCCAGCAGGTCCCACTGGAAAGTTCTTGCGTGGAATCTGCCGAATGGAATTGCTTCGTAGGAAGCCACCATTTTTCCCAGGACCCTTGTGCACTGATGCACTGACACTTGGCCTTGTTTTAGGAGGTTTCTGACTAGTTCGGATAACTCCCTGGCTTTCTCCTCCGGGAGAAAACACCTTTTTCTGTACTGTGTCCAGGATCATCCCTAGGAATAGAAGGCGTGTCGCCGGGATCAGCTGCGATTTTGGAATATTGAGAATCCAACCGTGCTGCCGCAGCACTATCTGAGATAGTGCTACCCCGACTTCCAACTGTTCCCTGGATCTTGCCCTTATCAGGAGATCGTCCAAGTAAGGGATAACTAAAACTCCCTTCTTTTGAAGGAGTATCATCATTTCGGCCATTACCTTGGTAAAGACCCGGGGTGCCGTGGACAATCCAAACGGCAGCGTCTGAAACTGATAGTGACAGTTCTGTACCACAAACCTGAGGTACCCTTGGAGAAGGGTAAATTGGGACATGTAGGTAAGCATCTTTGATGTCCAGAGAGACCATATAGTCCCCTTCTTCCAGGTTTGCAATCACTGCTCTGAGTGACTCCATCTTGAATTTGAACCTTTGTATGTAAGTGTTCAAGGATTTTAGATTTAACATTGGTCTCACCGAGCCGTCCGGCTTCGGTACCACAAATAGTGTGGAATAGTACCCCTTTCCCTGTTGCAGGAGGGGTACCTTGATTATCACCTGCTGGGAATACAGCCTGTGAATGGCTTGCAATACTGCCTCCCTGTCTGAGGGAGACGTCGGTAAAGCAGACTTTATGAAACGGCGAGGGGGAGACGTCTCGAATTTCTTGAGACGGGCCCCCACCGTGCCTGAGTCCGCTTGTAAAGCCCCAGCGTCATGCTGAGGACTTTGCGGAGGCGGGAGAGGGCTTTTGTTCCTGGGAACTGGCTGTTTGCTGCAGCCTTTTTCCTCTCCCTCTGCCACGGGGCAGAAATGAGGCGCCTTTTGCCCGCTTTCCTTATGGGGCCGAAAGGACTGCGCCTGATAATACGGCGTCTTCTTAGGTTGAGAAGCTACCTGGGGTAAAAATGTGGATTTTCCAGCAGTTGCCGTGGCTACCAGGTCTGATAGACCTACCCCAAATAACTCCTCCCCCTTATAAGGCAATACTTCCATGTGCCTTTTAGAATCCGCATCACCTGACCACTGCCGCGTCCATAAACCTCTTCTTGCAGAAATGGACAGCGCGCTAACTCTTGATGCCAGTCGGCAAATATCCCTCTGTGCATCACGCATATATAAAAATGCATCTTTCAAATGCTCTATAGTCAGTAATATACTGTCCCTATCTAGGGTATCAATATATTCAGTCAGGGAATCCGACCACGCCACGCCCGCACTGCACATCCAGGCTGAGGCGATTGCTGGTCGCAGTATAACACCCGTGTGAGTGTATATACATTTTAGGATATTCTCCTGCTTTCTATCGGCAGGTTCCTTTAGGGCGGCCGTATCAGGAGAGGGTAGTGCTACCTGTTTAGACAAGCGTGTGAGTGCTTTATCCACCCTAGGGGGTGTTTCCCAACGTGCCCTATCCTCTGGCGGGAAAGGGTATGATGCCAATAACCTTTTAGGAATTATCAGTTTTTTATCGGGGGAAACCCACGCCTCATCACACACTTCATTTAATTCCTCGGATACAGGAAAAACTACAGGCAGTTTTTTCTCACCGAACATAATACCCTTTATAGTGGTACTTGTATTATCAGAGATATGCAATACATTTTTCATTGCTGCAATCATGTAACGTGTGGCCCTACTGGAAGTCACGTTTGTCTCCTCATCATCGACACTGGAGTCAGTATCCGTGTCTGTGTCTGCCATTTGAGGTAACGGGCGTTTTAAAGCCCCTGATGGCGTTTGAGACCCCTGGACAGGCACAAGCTGAGTAGCCGGCTGTCTCATGTCGTCAACTGTCTGTCGTAAAGAGCTGACACTGTCACGCAATTCCTTCCATAAGCTCATCCACTCAGGTGTCGACTCCCTAGGGGGTGACAACTCTATAATAGGCAATTGCTCCGCCTCCATTTCATTTTCCTCCTCAAACATGTCGACACAATCGTACCGACACACCGCACACACACAGGGAATGCTCTGATAGAGGACAGGACCCCACTAGCCCTTTGGGGAGACAGAGGGAGAGTATGCCAGCACACACCAGAGCGCTATATATAGACAGGAATACCACTATAAAATGTGCTTTTCCCTTTATAGCTGCTGTTAGTATCAAAACTGCGCCAAATTAGTGCCCCCCTCTCTTTTTTACCCTTTTCTGTAGTGCAGGACTGCAGGGGAGAGTCAGGGAGACGTCCTTCCA
Organism: Pseudophryne corroboree; assembly: GCF_028390025.1. Taxonomy (NCBI): domain Eukaryota; kingdom Metazoa; phylum Chordata; class Amphibia; order Anura; family Myobatrachidae; genus Pseudophryne; species Pseudophryne corroboree. The sequence goes on along the minus strand of NC_086444.1, from coordinate 831,533,199 downwards.
GCGGAGCTGTGATGGAAAATGGCGCCCGTGTGCTGAGGAGATAGGCTCCGCCCCCTTCTCGGCGGCCTTTTCTCCCGCTTTTTGGTGAGTTCTGGCAGGGGTTAAAATACATCCATATAGCCCTGGGGGTTATATGTGGTGTATTTATGCCAGCCAAGGTGTTTACATTGCTGCTCAGGGCGCCCCCCCCTAGCGCCCTGCACCCTCAGTGACCGAAGTGTGAAGTGTGCCTGAGTAACAATGGCGCACAGCTGCAGTGCTGTGCGCTACCTTGTTGAAGACTGATGTCTTCTGCCGCCGATTTTTCCGGACCTCTTCTTGCTTCTGGCTCTGTAAGGGGGCCGGCGGCGCGGCTCTGGGACCGAGCTCCAAGGCTGGGCCTGTGTTCGGTCCCTCTGGAGCTAATGGTGTCCAGTAGCCTAAGAAGCCCAATCCACTCTGCACGCAGGTGAGTTCGCTTCTTCTCCCCTTAGTCCCTCGATGCAGTGAGCCTGTTGCCAGCAGGTCTCACTGAAAATAAAAAACCTAAAACTAAACTTTCACTAAGAAGCTCAGGAGAGCCCCTAGTGTGCACCCTTCTCGGCCGGGCACAAAAATCTAACTGAGGCTTGGAGGAGGGTCATAGGGGGAGGAGCCAGTGCACACCAGGTAGTCCTAAAGCTTTACTTTTGTGCCCAGTCTCCTGCGGAGCCGCTATTCCCCATGGTCCTTACGGAGTTCCCAGCATTTACTAGGACGTCAGAGAAAACTCCAATATCACTGTGGGGATCATGAACCGACAGTTCAATAAGATGTATTCAGTTATTGATCTATGGGGGTGACCCAGATGGACCTCTGGTGTCTACCACATCAGATCAACATACAATAGACCCTTTCCCTACTCCTAACCCTACCGCAATGGATATTAAACTCTTATACCACTGTGGGGGTCATTAAACAGACAGTTCCATAGACATTATTCGATATGGTTAAGTGCCATCATATCGTTCAGGCCATTTGGATATAGTGTATTTAACTGGTATATCCAAAAGGCCTCTATATGACAAAGAGTATTAAATCTATCTCCACCACGTATGGTTGTTTTTATATGTTCAATACCCATTATCTTTATATCCCTTATTGTGTATTTTCTACACTGTGCAATGTGGTTGGACAGGGGATGGGATTTCACACCCTTAGATATATTTCTCAAATGCTCCATAATCCTAGTGTGTAGCATATGAGTGGTGCGTCCCACATACTGTCTACCATACCCACACTGCACAGTGTATATCACAAAAGTTGATCTACAGTTTATGAAGCTTTTTATTTTGAATTTTTCTCCGCTATATTGCGAAGTAAATTCAGTTTCTTTTTTTACTTGCGTGAGTACATGTATTGCATGTAGGATTTCCACATCTGTGGAATCCCGGGGGTCTGATGGGTATCCAAGTATTATTTGCCTGTGATGGTTCGATTTTTCATCTAAAGTGACTACTAGTAAATTTTTGTCTTAAATTCTCTGATTTTCTAAAAATTACCTTTCCATCCAGGTTCACTATTTCTTTTAACAATGTATCCAATTTTAATAGTTCTGAATTCTTTTTAATAATTGTCTTGATGTCATATGCATAGTTATTAAATTTAGTTATGAAGAGTGATGATCAATCCTTTCCCTCATTTCTTTCCTTCACCATATCTACTCCCCCATCATCTAGTGTTTTCTTTTCATTTTTCTCTTTTTTCCCCATTTTTAATAACTCACTTCTTCCTATGCTGTCAACTTCCTTAAGGGCTTTTTGCTAAATTTCCCTTGGATACCCTTCTTCTAAAAATGAGTAAACATAGATCCTGCCTGTTTATCGAATAGTTCTTTTGTTGAACAATTACGTTATCCTGATGAACTGTCCTTTAGGGATATTTTCTTTCCATACTTTTGCATGGGAGCTCTTAAAATTCAAATATTTACTCTGATCAACCGGTTTTATGTATGTTTCCGTTACGATTTGTTATCCCTCTATTCATAGTGCAACGTCCAAGAAGCTTATGTTAGTTCTACTATAGTTAGATGTGAACTTCAAGCCATATTGATTATCATTAATGTTTTGAATAAATAAATCTATAGAAAGTGCATCCCCATCCCAAATAAAAAACAAATTATCTAGAAATCTGCCATAGAGGACGAGATTCGCCCCAAACTCCCCACCCCACACAAACTCCTCCTCAAAGCACCCCATGTAAATGTTGGCGAAGCTCGTCCCCATCGTAGTCCCCCGTGTCTGTAAATAAACCTTATTGTCAAACAAAAAATAATTGTGCTTCAAAATAAATTCAGTTGATTCTAATACAAAGCCACGTAGGGAATCTGATATGTCTGGATCTTCATCCAGATAATGTTTAACTGCACCCATTCCCAATCCATGTGGAATATTTGAATAGAGTGCTTCCACATCGCATGTCAGTAAAAAATATCCTTCTTTCCATTTTACTGAATTTATTAAATTCAAAAAATGTTTTGTATCTTTAATATGAGACCTAAGTTTCCCCACGTGGCTCTGCAAATGATAATTAACAAAAGAAGATAAATTATTTGTAAGTGACCCAATACCAGAAATTATTGGACGACCCGGGGGTGAGGTTAGTGACTTGTGGATTTTGGGTAAATAATAAATGTGGGTGTGATGGGATGTATATTTAACAAAAATTTTGTGAAGAACCTTGGAGCCGTGGATAGGCCGAAGGGTAGCTCCTGGAACTGGTAGTGTTCGTCCAGCAGAGCATACCCGAGGTAGGCTTGATGAGGCGGCCATATCAGAACATGGAGGTACATGTCCTTGATGTCTAGAGAGACTAAGAACTCCCCCTCCTCCAGACCTGAGATCACTGCTCGCAGAGACTTAATTTTGCACCGGAAAACCCACATATGTGGGTTTAACGATTTGAGGTTCAATATGAGCCTCACTGAACCGTCTGGTTTCGGTATCACAAAAAGGCTGGAATAATAACCCTCGCCCTGTTGTTGAAGCGGAACTGGAACAATGACTTAAGTCTGAACCAATATTTGAATGGCCTCTTGTAGTGTAAGGCACACGTCCTCTGAAGCCGGTAAGCCTGACTTGAAGAACCTGTGAGGTGGAGAACTTTCGAACTCCAGTTTGTAGCCCTGGGAGATCAGGTCGTTTACCCAAGCATCCTGGCAGGAGCTTCTCCAAATGAGGAGGAAGAATCTCAGACAAGCTCCCACCCTGAGACCGGAAACCATCATGCTGAGGGTTTTGAGGAGACAGAGCTGACGCCCTGGTCCTGAGATCCTGTGGTGGTAGGCTTACGTGACTTACCCCTTGTCGCATTTGAGGCACCTCTGGCTTTACCCTTAAACCTTGCAGACCAAAAGGACTGCAGTGAAGGACCCGTGTAAGAGCGTCTAGCCGGTGGAGCTGCAGATGGGAGGTACATGGATTTTCCAGCGGCAGCTTTCGAAATACGAGTATCTAACTCACATCCAAACAGCCAATCTCCTGTGAAGGGTAAGGCTTCCACACTCCTTTTTGACTCTGCGTCCACCACCCACTGATATATCTACAGCAGGGGGAGTCTCCCAGAACTTCTGCCCCTCATGAGCAAAAGGAAAAGCGGCAACCAATTTCTTTGTCAAGTGGAATTTCTTGTCAGGAGTAGCCCATGGCTCCCTGAAAAGATAATGCAGTTCCTTTGAATCAGGATAGGTGACCAGCACTTTTTTCTGTGCAGAGAAAAAGGATTGCTGTACATACGCTTCGTTCCCAGAAATATGCAGAACATCCCTTGTAGCAAGAATAAGGGACTCCATACCCTGCGCTGGAGAGGAATCATCCACCTCAGTAGTAGATTCCAGCTCCTCCCCCTCTTCCACGTTGGGTACCTCCTCCTCGGATTCCGAGAGGTTGTCAGGTAACCCCCGTATTTGGGGTAATGGATGTCATAGAGGGGTTACACATCTGCCCTCTGCCCTATCTTTAGTCAGAACAGCCATAGACTGTTGTAACTGCTGCCTCTCCTGTCTAGCAGTAGTTAACTCATTGGACGTGTCAGCCATCAAAGTTTTTATAGAACTCAGCCAAGCTGGTTCCTGTAAATCACCCCCCAGCAGCCCCACTAGCCTGTGAAGGCTGACTGCATTGCTCACACATGAGACAACCTGCAGGGAAGGGGGAAAACCTGGTGTGACAAATATTACACACAGCTTTTTTTTTTAAATGCTGACAGGGAACATTTACATTCACAGAGACACAGGTACAAGCAAGCCTGCCCAGCCCAGTATGTGTGGAGAGACTCAGGGAGGAGGGACCAGTACTCAGCCTGAAACTAACAATTCAAAAGTTAGAAGAGAGGCAATGTGATGTATAGTGCGTAAGTAGCCTAATACAAGGTTCCCACAGCGTGCTCTCCCCCTTAACTACACCCCTGTACCAGTGTCTGGCCATGGTGTATCCTTTGGAGGAGCTGGCTGTCCTGCTGCAGTGCTGAGAGTGCAGGAAATGGCGCCAGGAAGCTGCTGGTCCTGCCCTGAGGTAGCTCCGCCCTGCTGTAATGGCGCTGGAGCTACATGCTTATTTATACTGGCCATGACCCCAAAACTGTGCAAGAAGAGTTCCCAGCACTTAATTACACTGCCACTGCCAATCTGCGCAGGGGGGAGGGGGGGGGGCTATGGGATCACCCCAGATGGAGTCTGTATGCCCGTCTCGCGTCTGCGCCACACCAAGAACCGGCAACACTCACCACTCTCTGATCTTCAGACTCTGTGCTGGTGGTGATGCGGTGTGCTGCGGGTGTGTGCATGTGAGCGCAATGCCTGCGGACCCTCAGGACCGTTGTCCTGTCAGCGGGATCTGACTCAAAACCTCCAGGAGGCCGGTGTTGAAGAATTTAAAGTGCACCGGCTTCTTTGGACCCCATCTATACCCCATCGTACTTAGTGACCCCAGTATCCCTTATGGATGATAGAGAAAGGGGCGATTTATCTGAGTTACAAAAAGGGATGATTATTGGCTTTCATGCCAAGGGTGGCAGTATTTCTGAAATAAAACAGTTTGTGAACTGTTCACATGCATCTGTGATGAAGGTGTATCGTGACTGAACAAATGGCACCATTGCGAATTACCAGCATGGAAACTGGGAAGCACCACGTGCCATTGATGCGAGGGGTGAATGTCGGCAATGAATGTGAGTGAGGGCCGACCGACATGCTATAGTAGTGCAGCTGACCGTCAAAATGAACCTGGAGGCTACCAGACGTGTGTCTAAAACAGCCATTCAGGCCGTCTAGTATGTGCTGCATGTGACGGTGACTCGACCGTGTGTGTGTGTGTGTATATGTATCTGTATATATATATATATATATAGTGATGTGCACCGGACATTTTTCGGGTTTTGTGTTTTGGTTTTGGATTCGGTTCCGCGGCCGTGTTTTGGATTCGGACGCGTTTTGGCAAAACCTCTATGAAAATTTTTTGTCGAATTTGGGTGTGTTTTGGATTCGGGTGTTTTTTTTACAAAAAACCCTCAAAAACAGCTTAAATCATAGAATTTGGGGGTCATTTTGATCCCATAGTATTATTAACCTCAATAACCATAATTTACACTCATTTTCAGTCTATTCTGAACACCTCACACCTCACAATATTATTTTTAGTCCTAAAATTTGCACCGAGGTCGCTGGATGGCTAAGCTAAGCGACACAAGTGACCGACACAAACACCTGGCCCATCTAGGAGTGGCACTGCAGTGCCAGGCAGGATGGCACTTCAAAAAAATAGTCCCCAAACAGCACATGATGCAAAGAAAAAAAAGAGGCGCACCAAGGTCGCTGTGTGACTAAGCTAAGCGACCCAAGTGGCCGACACAAACACCTGGCCCATCTAGGAGTGGCACTGCAGTGTCAGGCAGGATGGCACTTCAAAAAAATTGTCCCCAAACAGCACATGATGCAAAGAAAAAAAGAGGCGCACCAAGGTCGCTGTGTGACTAAGCTAAGCGACCCAAGTGGCCGACACAAAGACCTGGCCCATCTAGGAGTGGCACTGCAGTGTCAGGCAGGATGGCACTTCAAAAAAATTGTCCCCAAACAGCACATGATGCAAAGAAAAAAAGAGGCGCACCAAGGTCGCTGTGCGACTAAGCTAAGCGACACAAGTGGCCGACACAAACACCTGGCCCATTTAGGAGTGGCACTGCAGTGTCAGGAAGGATGGCACTTCAAAAAAATACTCCCCAAACAGCACATGATGCAAAGAAAAAAAGAGGCGCACCAAGGTCGCTGTGTGACTAAGCTAAGCGACACAAGTGGCCGACACAAATACCTGGCCCATTTAGGAGTGGCACTGCCGTGTCAGGCAGGATGGCACTTCAAAAAAATTGTCCCCAAACGTATACTGGCAGGAAAAAGAGGCAATTTGGAGGCCCTTGCACAAAGTTTTTATAGAACTCAGCCAAGCTGGTTCCTGTAAATCACCCCCAGCAGCCCCACTAGCCTGTGAAGGCTGACTGCATTGCTCACACATGAGACAACCTGCAGGGAAGGGGGAAAACCTGGTGTGACAAATATTACACACAGCTTTTTTTCAAAATGCTGACAGGGAACATTTACATTCACAGAGACACAGGTACAAGCAAGCCTGCCCAGCCCAGTATGTGTGGAGAGACTCAGGGAGGAGGGACCAGTACTCAGCCTGAAACTAACAATTCAAAAGTTAGAAGAGAGGCAATGTGATGTATAGTGCGTAAGTAGCCTAATACAAGGTTCCCACAGCGTGCTCTCCCCCTTAACTACACCCCGTACCAGTGTCTGGCCATGGTGTATCCTCTGGAGGAGCTGGCTGTCCTGCTGCAGTGCTGAGAGTGCAGGAAATGGCGCCAGGAAGCTGCTGGTCCTGCCCTGAGGTAGCTCCGCCCTGCTGTAATGGCGCTGGAGCTACATGCTTATTTATACTGGCCATGACCCCAAAACTGTGCAAGAAGAGTTCCCAGCACTTAATTACACTGCCACTGCCAATCTGCGCAGGGGGGGGGGGGGCTATGGGATCACCCCAGATGGAGTCTGTATGCCCGTCTCGCGTCTGCGCCACACCAAGAACCGGCAACACTCACCACTCTCTGATCTTCAGACTCTGTGCTGGTGGTGATGCGGTGTGCTGCAGGTGTGTGCATGTGAGCGCAATGCCTGCGGACCCTCAGGACCGTTGTCCTGTCAGCGGGATCTGACTCAAAACCTCCAGGAGGCCGGTGTTGAAGAATTTAAAGTGCACCGGCTTCTTTGGACCCCATCTATACCCCATCGTACTTAGTGACCCCAGTATCCCTTATGGATGATAGAGAAAGGGGCGATTTATCTGAGTTACAAAAAGGGATGATTATTGGCTTTCATTCCAAGGGTGGCAGTATTTCTGAAATAAAACAGTTTGTGAACTGTTCACATGCATCTGTGATGAAGGTGTATCGTGACTGAACAAATGGCACCATTGCGAAGTACCAGCATGGAAACTGGGAAGCACCACGTGCCATTGATGCGAGGGGTGAATGTCGGCAATGAATGTGAGTGAGGGCCGACCGACATGCTATAGTAGTGCAGCTGACCGTCAAAATGAACCTGGAGGCTACCAGACGTGTGTCTAAAACAGCCATTCAGGCCGTCTAGTATGTGCTGCATGTGACGGTGACTCGACCGTGTGTGTGTGTGTGTGTGTGTATATGTATCTGTATATATATATATATATATATATATATATATATATATATAGTGATGTGCACCGGACATTTTTCGGGTGTTGTGTTTTGGTTTTGGATTCGGTTCCGCGGCCGTGTTTTGGATTCGGACGCGTTTTGGCAAAACCTCTATGAGAATTTTTTGTCGGATTCGGGTGTGTTTTGGAGCCGGGTGTTTTTTTTTACAAAAAACCCTCAAAAACAGCTTAAATCATAGAATTTGGGGGTCATTTTGATCCCATAGTATTAACCTCAATAACCATAATTAACACTCATTTTCAGTCTATTCTGAACACCTCACACCTCACAATATCACATGATGCAAAGAAAAAAAGAGGCACACCAAGGTCGCTGTGTGACTAAGCTAAGCGACCCAAGTGGCCGACACAAACACCTGGCCCATCTAGGAGTGGCACTGCAGTGTCAGGCAGGATTGGCACTTAAAAAAAATTGTCCCCAAACAGCACATGATGCAAAGAAAAAAAGAGGCGCACCAAGGTCGCTGTGTGACTAAGCTAAGTGACACAAGTGGCCGACACAAACACCTGGCCCATCTAGGAGCGGCACTGCAGTGTCAGGCAGGATGGCACTTCAAAAAAATTGTCCCCAAACAGCACATGATGCAAAGAAAAAAAGAGGCGCACCAAGGTCGCTGTGTGACTAAGCTAAGCGACCCAAGTGGCCGACACAAACACCTGGCCCATCTAGGAGTGGCACTGCAGTGTCAGGCAGGATGGCACTTCAAAAAAAATTGTCCCCAAACAGCACATGATGCAAAGAAAAAAAGAGGCGCACCAAGGTCGCTGTGTGACTAAGCTAAGCGACCCAAGTGGCCGACACAAACACCTGGCCCATCTAGGAGTGGCACTGCAGTGTCAGGCAGGATGGCACTTCAAAAAAAATTGTCCCCAAACAGCACATGATGCAAAGAAAAAAAGAGGCGCACCAAGGTCGCTGTGCGACTAAACTAAGCGACACAAGTGGCCGACACAAACACCTGGCCCATTTAGGAGTGGCACTGCAGTGTCGGGCAGGATGGCACTTCAAAAAAATACTCCCCAAACAGCACATGATGCAAAGAAAAAAAGAGGCGCACCAAGGTCGCTGTGTGACTAAGCTAAGCGACACAAGTGGCCGAAACAAACACCTGGCCCATCTAGGAGTGGCACTGCCGTGTCAGGCAGGATGGCACTTCAAAAAAATTGTCCCCAAACAGCACATGATGCAAAGAAAAAAAGAGGCGCACCAAGGTCGCTGTGTGACTAAGCTAAGCGACCCAAGTGGCCGACACAAACACGTGGCCCATCTAGGAGTGGCACTGCAGTGTCAGGCAGGATGGCACTTAAAAAAAATTGTCCCCAAACAGCACATGATGCAAAGAAAAAAAGAGGCGCACCAAGGTCGCTGTGTGACTAAGCTAAGCGACACAAGTGGCCAACACAAACACCTGGCCCATCTAGGAGTGGCACTGCAGTGTCAGGCAGGATGGCACTTCAAAAAGATTGTCCCCAAACAGCACATGATGCAAAGAAAAATGAAAGAAAAAGAGGTGCAAGATGGAATTGTCCTTGGGCCCTCCCACCCACCCTTATGTTGTATAAACAGGACATGCACACTTTAACGAACCCATCATTTCAGCGACAGGGTCTGCCACACGACTGTGACTGAAATGACTGGTTGGTTTAGGCCCCCACCAAAAAAAGAAGCAATCAATCTCTCCTTGCACAAACTGGCTCTACAGAGGCAAGATGTCCACCTCATCATCATCCTCCGATTCCTCACCCCTTTCACTGTGTACATCCCCCTCCTCACAGATTATTAATTCGTCCCCACTGGAATCCACCATCTCAGGTCCCTGTGTACTTTCTGGAGGCAATTGCTGCTGGTGAATGTCTCCACAGAGGAATTGATTATAATTCATTTTGATGAACATCATCTTCTCCACATTTTCTGGAAGTAACCTCGTACGCCGATTGCTGACAAGGTGATCGGCTGCACTAAACACTCTTTTGGAGTACACACTGGAGGGAGGGCAACTTAGGTAGAATAAAGACAGTTTGTGCAAGGGCCTCCAAATTGCCTCTTTTTCCTGCCAGTATACGTACGGACTGTCTGACGTGCCTACTTGGATGCGGTCACTCATATAATCCTCCACCATTCTTTCAATGGTGAGAGAATCATATGCAGTGACAGTAGACGACATGTCAGTAATCGTTGGCAGGTCCTTCAGTCCGGACCAGATGTCAGCACTCGCTCCAGACTGCCCTGCATCAAAGCCAGCGGGTGGGCTCGGAATTCTTAGCCTTTTTCTCGCACCCCCAGTTGCGGGAGAATGTGAAGGAGGAGATGTTGACGGGTCACGTTCCACTTGACTTGACAATTTTATCACCAGCAGGTCTTTGAACCTCTGCAGACTTGTGTCTGCCGGAAAGAGAGATACAATGTAGGTTTTAAATCTAGGATCGAGCACAGTGGCTAAAATGTAGTGCTCTGATTTCAACAGATTGACCACCCGTGAATCCTGGTTAAGCGAATTAAGGGCTCCATCCACAAGTCTCACATGCCTAGCGGAATCGCTCTGTTTTAGCTCCTCCTTCAAATCTCCAGCTTCTTCTGCAAAAGCCTGATGAGGGGAATGACCTGACTCAGGCTGGCAGTGTCTGAACTGACTTCACGTATGGCAAGTTCAAAGGGTTGCAGAACCTTGCACAACGTTGAAATCATTCTCCACTGCGCTTGAGTCAGGTGCATTCCCCCTCCTTTGCCTATATCGTGGGCAGATGTATAGGCTTGAATGGCCTTTTGCTGCTCCTCCATCCTCTGAAGCATATAGAGGGTTGAATTCCACCTCGTTACCACCTCTTGCTTCAGATGATGGCAGGGCAGGTTCAGGAATGTTTGGTGGTGCTCCAGTCTTCGGCACGCGGTGGCTGAATGCCGAAAGTGGCCCGCAATTCTTCGGGCCACCGACAGCATCTCTTGCACGCCCCTGTCGTTTTTTAAATAATTCTGCACCACCAAATTCAATGTATGTACAAAACATGGGACGTGCTGGAATTTGGCCAGATGTAATGCACGCACAATATTGGTGGCGTTGTCCGATGTCACAAATCCCCAGGAGAGTCAAATTGGGGTAAGCCATTCTGCGATGATCTTCCTCAGTTTCCGTAAGAGGTTGTCAGCTGTGTGCCTCTTCTGGAAAGCGGTGATACAAAGCGTAGCCTGCCTAGGAACGATTTGGCGTTTGCGAGATGCTGCTACTGGTGCCGCTGCTGCTGTTCTTGCTGCGGGAGGCAATACATTTACCCAGTGGGCTGTCACAGTCATATAGTCCTGAGTCTGCCCTGCTCCACTTGTCCACATGTCCGTGGTTAAGTGGACATTGGGTACAACTGCATTTTTTAGGACACTGGTGACTCTTTTTCTGAGGTCTGTGTACATTTTCGGTATCGCCTGCCTAGAGAAATGGAACCTAGATGGTATTTGGTACCGGGGACACAGTACCTCAATCAAGTCTCTAGTTGCCTCTGAATTAACGGTGGATACCGGAACCACGTTTCTCACCGCCCATGCTGCCAAGGCCTGAGTTATCCGCTTTGCAGCAGGATGACTGCTGTGATATTTCATCTTCCTCGCAAAGGACTGTTGGACAGTCAATTGCTTACTGGAAGTAGTACAAGTGGTCTTCCGACTTCCCCTTTGGGATGACGATCGACTCCCAGCAGCAACAACAGCAGCGCCAGCAGCAGTAGGCGTTACACTCAAGGATGCATCGGAGGAATCCCAGGCAGGAGAGGACTCGTCAGACTTGCCAGTGTCATGGCCTGCAGGACTATTGGCTTTCCTGTGTAAGGAGGAAATTGACACTGAGGGAGTTGGTGGTGTGGTTTGCAGGAGCTTGGTTGCAAGAGGAAGGGATTTAGTTGTCAGTGGCCTGCTTCCGCTGTCACCCAAAGTTTTTGAACTTGTCACTGACTTCTGATGAATGCGGTCCAGGTGACGTATAAGGGAGGATGTTCCTAGGTGGTCAACGTCCTTACCCCTACTTATTACAGCTTGACAAAGGCAACACACGGCTTGACACCTGTTGTCCGCATTTGTGTTGAAATAATTTCACACGAAGAGCTGATTTATTTTGTATTTTGACCAGGCATGTCAATGGCCATATTCGTCCCACGGACAACAGGTGTGTCCCCGGGTGCCTGACTTTAACAAACCACCTCACCATCAGAATCCTCCTTGTCAATTTCCTCCCCAGCACCAGCAACACCCATATCCTCATCCTGGTGTACTTCAACAGTGACATCTTCAATTTGACTATCAGGAACTGGACTGCGGGTGCTCCTTCCAGCACTTGCAGGGGGCGTGCAAATGGTGGAAGGCGCAAGCTCTTCCCGTCCAGTGTTGGGAAGGTCAGGCATCGCAACCGACACAATTGGACTCTCCTTGGGGATTTGTGATTTAGAAAAACGCACAGTTCTTTGCTGTGCTTATGCCAGTTTAAGTCTTTTCATTTTTCTAGCGAGAGGATGAGTGCTTCCATCCTCATGTGAATCTGAACCACTAGCCATGAACATAGGCCAGGGCCTCAGCCGTTCCTTGCCACTCCGTGTTGTAAATGGCATATTGGCAAGTTTACGCTTCTCATCAGACGCTTTCAATTTTGATTTTTGGGTTATTTTACTGAACTTTTGTTTTTTGTATTTTACATGCTCTCTACTATGACATTGGGCATCAGCCTTGGCAGA